>NC_061527.1:20982500-21227500 GCF_022379125.1 Scophthalmus maximus
TTGAAATGTGTGCGTTTGTTTTTGCGGCGGTGTCTTTGCTGCGTTTGCACTGTAGGGGCGCAGAAGTAGTTACCGAGGTGTGGGACCAGTAGGAGTAATCAAAGTTGAAGCTCTTGCTGTCTTTGGCCTGCTTGGGGTTGATGATGGCTGAAAGACAGGACAAGGAACACGGGTCAGTGGGAGGGTGAGAGCGGTCCATGTGAAACTGTATCTGAGCTGGGTCGGTGTAACGCCGTGCTAAAAGAGCTGAAAAGGCCTGAGTCACATCTTCTCTCTTTACCAGTACTGATCTTTAGTATTAAGGACAGCAGATATTTTTGGGAGAAGAAATTTGTTGGCATTTTTTTGGAAGGGTAAAAACCTTTTTCCCCACTGAGTGCGGTATAGCATGGGATAAGTTTTTCATTTGTCAGTTTAAAAATAGAAAATCATTCCCATTTAAACATAAGTCTGGTTGCCTATTAAAGACATTTTATTTTTGAAAACTCAAATAGAACCTAAAGGGAATCAGGGACAGTCAAATATGTCCTTTTTAGGCAACAGTGAAATGACAGAGAGGAACTCAACTTTTGAAATGGCGTTATGTACTGTACAGCTGAGATGCGTACAGCTCTGTGAGGCTGCGACACTCAAAACAAAATGTGTTGGTTTGAAATCCACCCTGACTTCCTACTTCCAATTGTACCGTACGGCCTGATGGTAGTACCACGTGAAAAAGCCATGTTGTAAAAGAAGCAGGTTTCTGCGGCGCAGTGGCCATTTTGGAAAAGCTCAGACTCAGCTCGTCGGGCTCAGCTCATCTTTCAGCAAGTCACTCGACAACCACCAGCAGCCTTGAGCTGCACCGTGTCAGGCTCAGTCGTTCTTTGTCAGCCGTCTGACAAAACCCCACCTGAGTAAATCCTATAATATTCAGTTTTTTTCCAGACTGTCACACAAGTATTTACATAATTTAGGGCTTCCAGTTTTCACCACCTGTGCTGTAGAGCAATTGTGTCAAAATGAGTCAAATCTCCCATCAGCACTTAAAAAAACCATTATACATTAATTAAGTGAAGTAAGACTTTCTGTCACAGTCTAAACAATATGATGCTTTGGGTGACGAGTGATGACTCAAGAAAATCTTTGTAAATAATAATGCCTGATCAAATTTTTCCTATTGATATCAGACCTCACTTACTATTGAAGTAACTATTCATTGTATGAGGATGAAACATATTGTTTTGATCAATTAATTTGTAAGTTATGTTACTGCCATTGTATTCTCGAGGTTTGATGCTTCTAACTGAAGGTTATTATCTGATGCTAATAAAGCTGTATAAGTATGAGCATCGGGAAATGTTACAGGTATCATTACTGCTGCCAAAAAGAAAACACATTCCTTGTTGGTAAATGAATGATTTCTTTTTGAAATTTTTTTTCTTGTGTGAACTTTTGTCTCTATGTTCTACAACAACATAGAGACTGGAACTACATGTTACACTATTTTAGTTAAATATGAGTTATCAGACACAAAAACACAAACTACTCCTTTTTCTAATGTATCTTTTATACTCAAGTGCTGAAATCAAATGCTTTTTGTGTGAATAACAAAACACACAACGTACAGTATCTGGTGTGGTCTGGTGATGCCAGCTATGAGAATGCTTCTTCCAGTCTCCCAAAGCTCCAGACACCAATTTCTCTAGTGCTAATGCAGATTCGGTCGATAACAGAGGAAAAGACCCAGGGCTAAGTACTGTACACTCCGAAGTAAGTGTACACGGGACTGTTTCCTCTCTACTCTGTTAGTGTGTTTCCAGCTATGAAATATAGGCCAGTGTGGCTGACTCTGGCTGTTTCTGGTTTCAGGCCCATCCCTCACCATGACAAAGTGACGAGGCCCCATTCACTTTGTGTCCAGGAATATGAACACAGATGCACTACAGTTTACACACAGAACTCTCTTTGATGTTGAGCCAAGTAGCGTATTCAGCACTTAAAACATACAAGGCTCACTGCAAACCACAACGACAAAATCAATTTCACTAATAATCTAGAAAACATTTTCCACGCTACTTATTTCCCCATCTGTCTTCTGCCACAAATGGTCTTCTGCATTGGTGTGTCATGACATCAGACAAAATTAGAGATCCAAGTATTGATTTAGAATTGGAGGGACATGAGAATAAGGGGCATTAGCCCCTCTGCTCATCACATTCGTGTATCGGTGATGGTTGTTACCGGTTCCAGTGAACTGCGGTGTTGTTTGCTACAAAGCATCCCTTTAAAACTGACAGTAAAAAATCCCATTACCTATAATTATATGACCTCTTTCCAAACAACACACAGTTTTACATTGTTTTGTTTTTATACAGTATTTGTACTACTATAGGTCTACATATAGATCTAATATAATCTGACAGTGACGATGAAGGTCCCACAAGGTCTTAAGTGTGGTTATAACAGCAAAGGGCTTGGTTGACTTTCCTGGTTCAATCAAATCTGAATCTATTAATCACATAGAAGGAAAACATCAAATGAACCAAATTTTTTAAAGGAAACAGCGATTACTTTACCAAACCTATGAAAAGAAAAATATATCAAGATCTGACTGCCCAGATGTTTGCCCGGAGAAAAAACCTCAGCCGGACAGTAAACCAGTAAAGCATCGATCAATCGCTTACTCATCTATGACTGCTCTATGATTCATACAAGATGCCCCCCCCCCCGAGCACCGGAAAGAGAAGAGCCTTGCTCTCAGATAAGGCAATTACTTTAGAGTGGCAGTGACTGGCAGCGTATGACGGTTACCATAGCACTGCTGGCTTTAAATTGCTGACGTTCTCAGTGGTCACAGCCTGCGTGTCGGAGTCATCTCCACCTGCGGTCAGCCCCCTTTCAAAATCTGTCTTCTATTTTTATGGTGGAAACAGTGCTGAGTTTATAGATGACACCAGGTCTGGAAGTCATGTCACGGAGGGCAAACCTCATGAGACAAGATACAACAGCACCTCATTTATCTCCTGGCACTGAGCTCTTACACCACATCCCCAGAGGTGATGAGGAGCGTATGCACAAATCTGCCACATCCACACACATATCAGCATGATGTTGCATACGCTGGCTTCTACTTATATAGGTGGTTTGAGCGTAAACCCCAGACTTATTTTTACAACACATGAATCAGATCTTAAGAAGAAAGGGATCAGTGACAGTGTCTGTTTTCTGCCCAATCAGCTAATAGAATAATCAACTAATTATTTCAACCCCTAGCTTCTCTAGTTTAACCAAAATATTTGATACTGGTTCATGGAACCTTATCACCCTTTACCCTTCCACAAGTTTTTTTTATATATTTTTTTATAGAATTTCACCATAAATATCAAAATTCAAATTCAGGACATTAATAAATCTAGTTTTCCTACATTTCTTAGGCTTTAGGTTATTACATATTATTTTCACCAAAAATGTAATTATTAAAAGACAAGTTGATTGGTTGATTATCGTAAATTTAAAAAAATAATGACATTTGACAATAGAATTTACATTAGATTCCATACCATTGATCAAGAATATTAATTTCCAATGATTCATATATTTAGACTTTGATGTATCTCTTAATGAAAAAACTGTACGGGCCTTGTGTTCACCAGGTGGCCCAAATTTTTAGTTTACACACTTTTTTGTAGAACTTGTCATGATGTCAAACATATCACATCATGTATCCAAATTACAGTGGTGATTTTCTGCTCTGCTTTAATTTTAGCTGTTACTGTGTCATATTTTCAGTGTCCTATTGTGGCACATTCCATGTTCGTCCCTGTCATCGCTGCCGGGTCTTCATAACTGCGACTGAGATGCTGGTCAGACTGTCACGGCTGAGCTGCCCCAGTCAAAAGGAGAGGAAATGTGGCTGCGTCAGCAGGTCTGACAGGGGGGATGTGAACCCACCGACAGAGGCTGGAGGAGAGACACATACTGTACATGTAGGTGCTATACTCAGCAGCAGTTGTCTGCTGCTTCAGGTCGGCTTATAAAGTTTATAATGCCTAAGTCCATGAGACACAAATCTTCACAAGAGGCCCCGCAGCTTTCCATGTCAGCCCCAAATTAACATCTCAGTGCAGTAAACATTGTGCTGGGGAGTTTCAAAATGTGAAAATCTGTATCTGTTTCTGAAATACTTCTACCAAGTGTTGTCACCTAGCAGCACTCTAGAGGGAGGCCCATTCCTCCTTCAGGTCAGTCCCCTGCATCTTAATTAAGGTCAGCGTAGGAGGGAAGATCTCTCAAATAGCAAGATTACTGCCATTCTCCTGCTTTGTGGGAACTGGGCTATTGACCCACACATGAGTGTCAGAGAGCACAAAGCAGAGAGTGAGACACACAAAAAAAACAAGAACTCTTTCTTCTTCTTCCTTTCCTTAGCCCAGACTGCAGGAAGACAAAGAGGCATTTATACCCTGCCTCTGTACCCCCCTCCAGACACTGCAGCCAACGGGCTTTTCTCTATGGCATCAGTCTGCTCACATCCTCCGCTCACATCCACAGTCTGTTCTCTGCTGAAAGACCTGCAGTCTCACTGAAAATGGCTTAGTTCATTTGAGCAGCACGATTTTTTCTAGTGCAGCCGACATAATACTAAACTCAGTTTACTTTCTGGAGTACGTACAGTAGACTGATGAAACATAACCGTCATGTAGGCCTGACTATGATCTGGTCAGAAAGGCCTGCGGTAGTGTCTGGAGGGGCTGGTACTATACGGTGTTGTGGTGGTTTACACTGTTGCCTCACAGCAAGGAGGTTTGGGTTTGAATCCAGGTTTAGACCATTCAGGGCCTTTCTGTTTGGAGTTTGCATGTCCTCCCCATCTCTGTGTGGGTTTTCTCTGGTTACACCAGTTTCTATCCACAGTTCAAAAACATGCGGATTGGGGTTAGGTGGATTGGACATTCTAAAATGACCAGAGGTGTGAATGCTTGTTTGAAGGATAAATTCTATGACATGCTGCTGTGCTTTGACAGCCTGGTTGATGCTGTATACTGTTGAATGAATCCTCCAAAAACTGTGTGTTGGGTTCTTTCAGGTCTCCAAACAAACACCAGTTAACAAAAAGGTAGTGAATATTGTAGCAAATCATTTAGCATAAAGTGAAGAATAAGCAGCATGATGAGTATCATGTTGAGATGCCACTGGAATTCAGAAGTATTCAGAAGTCATAAATACCTGGTAAGTTAAAATTAATTAAAAACATCAAATAGGGTTTGTGTGATTAGAAATAAAATCCACATATTCATTCAGTAAGAATGTCTCCACAGACATCGTCACAGAGAATATATTCCTCGTGGACAACTGAGCCTCTGACCCAAGTTTATAAATGCTTTAAAATATTAAGTGTCCACTGCTGTACAGGAAGAAGCTCTGCGTCAAGGAACCACTCACCAAACAATTTAAGATTGTTTTAAAGATAATATATAGTTTTTGGAGTATTTAGTCTGCTGGGGAACCAGGATACAACAAATCACACGGTTAAAATATGAGAGTCCAAAAAGCAACCCAGCTTGTCGTCTAGTCACGCGTGACATGAGGAAGGAGGGGTAAGGTGGCTAAATTAGGCCAAACGGTAAATATTTCAGGAAGCCTCATCCATTAATGATGAATGGCTTTACCTTGCAAAGCAGACTACATATCAAGTATCTTTCCAATCTCCTCTCAACCAGTCCTCGCTCTGCGCACTCTATAACCCGAGAAACGTGGCCTGCTCTGAACTACGCACACCAACACTGCAATATATGGGCACGAAGACACAGAACACTGTCATTGTCTTTTACTATGGATGATTTTATAAGAGCACAATAGTTATGTTTCTTCCAAATTGTCTCTGTCTTTGTTGTGCTTATTGCATATTTTGCATTTTTGGTAGACTTGAAATCTTAATTACAAAAAAATTTCAATCTGACTAAATCCGCCACATAAATAAATATAAGTCGGAGTCCTAAATAAATATCAGGTCAAATTTGCAGGGAGAAATTTGCTCTAATCTCAATTGCCTTCCTCTGCTCACATCACGTGTCTTTAAATGGGCCTTGTTTGTTTACCACAGCTTTTGCACAGTCACCCCAGGTCCTACGCAGAGGAAATCTATCTAATAATCCTTCTTGCTGGAAACGATTGAGCTCGTGCCTTCTGGTTGGAGAAGAGTCCACGCGCTCAGGCTTACGTGGGAAAAGGTGCCAACCAATTTTTTTGGTGTGGCTACTTTTTTTTTTCCTTCCCGTAATCTAAATTCAATTTTGAATTTAAGACAGTAAAGCATAAGAGTACAAGTGGGTTTTTCGGATGGAGGCCTGGGGAGGCGGCACATTTCAGTAAAGAACTTTAGGGTTAGAGAACTTACTGGTTGTGTTCCCAGACATCTGAATGATGCATTTGCTGTCCTTCCCGATCTCCCTTGAATTGAAAGGGCGGACACGCACCGCCACCTTCACAGAGGCCCCTGCCATGGTGCTGTCTTCCTTAGCACCCTGGGGTGCCTTCTTTAGTGCCCCGGGCCTGCTGGTCTGTAGAAGGGAGCAGAGAGTGAATCCTGATTAATATGATTTTTCAGCAGTTATGTCATGTTACTTTATAATATCTTTTACATATGTTGGTTTTAAAAATGACAGGGGCTGAACATTACACCTTACAGTTGACGTGATCAGCACAATGGAGGACGTCAGTGCCCGTGCGGTTGTAACATGAAAAGGCCGTGCATCGTCAGCTCCAGCCGAGGGATAGGGATGATAAAGCTGGCAGCGACAAAAGAAGTGCAGCAGCAGCTAAATGTCAGGTTATTTCCCTGGATGACAATGGCGATGAAACCAGCCACAAATCCAGGGCCGGGCTCCGCTCAGCAGCTCGGCTTCACCAAAGACGACTCTGTCTCCTGAATGTGAACATTCAATCACTGTGCGATTTCAGTGTGTGGTGGCTTTGCGGGTGTGTGTATCAAGAACTACCGTGACTCATCGTCGGACCTGATCAGATTACATCCGTTTAACATTTTTATCAATAACTCACTTTAACAGCGAGCAACACAACACGATTAGCTTTCACTGCACGCCCCAGATTTAAACTTTATAAAACTATCACCATTTATATCATATCAACATGAACTATGTCTCTTTTTTTAACATAATCTATGCTGCTGATTTTGTATAATGTTTGATTTTGTGTACATTTTAAGGATTATGTTACAGTGGCTTGTGACTCGGATGTCTATCATCATCATCGTCGTCATCGTCAGTGGGTGTTGTAAATGTGCTGTGTCACCCTGCTTCCTGGTTTAACCTCCACTATGGACACCTAAACACGGCCATTTGTGAGATGCAGGCTAACACTGTTCCAAAAGAAGAAGAAAAAACAGCAAGCCAGGCTTTCAAGGCGGAACCATACTAGAAACCACACTGAGGACCAGTTGATACGATCAAATAATCAATATTAATACGGAAAATAACAAAGAAAATCCCGTACAATATGTCGCAATGAAGTGATGAAGATGAATGTTCACATGCTTGACGCCCATCTTGTCCTGTGTCGCGACTGCACGCACACTGATGAGTCTTCATCACCCCTTCTGAAGATTCAAACCTGTCATTTTTCTCTACTGACTTGCTTATTACTTTATTTATTTATTTATTGTCAAACATCCATCATCTGCACACACTGACACACACTCAGGACCAATCAGCTGGTGATGCAGCTCGGCTGGGCGGATACCTATTCCCCCCGTGACAAAGCCAAGCTAATGTGATTTTTTTTAAAAAGAAGAAAAAAAAGACATGCTCGGCATGTGCACATCAGCGTGACGACAGGTTGGCAACACTTTGAGGTTATTAATACTCATAAGCATAACACATTGCTGTAGTGCTTTCAACGTGGCAGCGCAGGTCAACAGCGGCTCGAGGCCTGTATCTTCGGACTCGGGCTGAAGACTGATAAAGAAAACAAATTGAAGAAGAAGAAGCTCACAGCTGAAGTGACTTGACGACTGATTACTTATGGCGTCATTGTCAAGAGCGTGTGCTACGTCACGTCCTCACGCCCGCCCTGCGCCAAGTGACGGGGGTCTCCGCTCCCTTCTGCTGGCGATACCGAAAGATATTCGATGGAAAAAAATGATAATAATTATGATAATAAATAAAGAACAAATTATATATTCTTTTTTTTTTTTAAAAAAAGACGACATACATGCAGCTTCAATGTCACTCTGCCTCTGCACTACTGTTCCCAGCGATGACAGCCTCTTCAATGGCCGCACCCAGTGCCCGTGTCCTCCCGGGAGCCTCTTTCGCCACCGAGTCAAATAAACACCGCGTCACTGAAGCTGCAGGAGGAGGAGGAAGAAGAACCGAGGTGAACCTACCTCCGCGGTGCCGCGAAGCACAACGAGCTGGTCGCGCTCGTCTGTTTCACTCCTCCGGCTCCGTGCGGCCACTTCCACCTCCTCCGCTCTCCTCCAGGTCCCCCGCCCCACCTCCCGCTAGCAGCCTCCTCTCGTCTCCATGAAAACGGGCCTAGGGCTGCGAGGTCGTGCCGCCGGCGCTCAGCGCTCCTCTGCCCGGCCTTTGCCGGCGGGTGATCCGCGGGGAGGAACAACGGGGAAGGACGGTCGGCCGCCGCTTCGCACTCCGGAGCGGGTCAAAATGGCTCTGTTGTCTCCCCGTCTCCGGCGAGGATGCTCGAGCTCCACTGAGCCGGTGACATCATCACCGAGGGTGGCAACAGCATCAATGCAGTAGTGGGACGGGAGGGGAGGGGGGAGGATGAAGAGGAGGAGGGAGGAGGAGGGAGGATGAAGAGGGAGGATGAGGAGGAGGAGGGAGGATGAAGAGGAGGAGGGAGGAGGAGGGGGGATGAGGAGGAGGAGGGAGGAGGAGGGGGGATGAGGAGGAGGAGGATGAGGGAGGATGAGGGAGGAGGATGAGGGAGGAGGAGGAGGAGGAGGGAGAATGAGGAAGAGGAGGAGGAGGAGGAGGGAGGATGAGGGCGTAGTGGGAGAAAGACGGAGCAAGGTTAGTCCCCCTCCGGAACACCTCACGTAACAGCTGCTGTATTTATCAGAAATAATAACAAATTTAAATTATATTTTTCCGTAGATAAAAGCAGCCTGTTCTGAGGTATATTAAAAAAAAGGGATTATATGTCTGTATATATGTAATAGGATTGGTTTTGAATGCAGTGCACAATAGGAGCACCAGGACGTATATGGGGGAATAAGGTTTAGTTAGTAGGTCAGGCCACGGACATCCAGCTGGGACAGGAGAAAGAGTCTTTGTGCAGTTTCTCACCAGTTGTTTCCCTGCAGCCCCTCTTTGCTACAATTCAAATAGTAAACCATAATGTACATACATAAGGCCTTTTTTCACCGCACACATTTTACTTAGTCGTAGTAAAGGAAAGAATTGCATGGGCTGTTAATGACTTAACAATAAAGTGCCCCATCACTCACAATTTTAAAATAAAGCCTGAAAGTGAAGCTGCTAAATTTCCTCGTTCATTTTTATTGTTACACTTTTCTTCCCTTTCCTTCTCTGACATGTCACAATGTGTTTTGTTAAAAAGGCCTTATGTTTCATATTAGATGAAAACTGCCGTGCTGTTGAGGGACATTAGTAAGACATTTGTAAGAAAAGGACGAGTGAAACACATTTGGTTAATAGCGGGACCCCTGGAGCTAGAGCTCACCAACCCGTGTTAAATGTTATCCAACACACCTGTATTGTCAAAATGAAGTACTTTACATCCAAATAATTTAAGAAAGTAACACAAGCAGGTCAAAGTATAGGTTGTAGACTACATGTATTTGAAACCGTCCTCTTTTAGACAAACAGTCAGACATTTCTGGGCATCTTATCAGAAAATACGAAGTTCTCCTGCCATGACCTCTGCTTGGCCTGAAATAATTCATTTGAGAGTGAGCACACAACATGAAGTGCAACCCCTGAGTTCTTCTCAATGAGGGGGCTTGTATAGGCAATCATTGGGCTGATTGGATGAGATGAGAGGAGCGGGCCCTAATAATCTCAACGTGTCCTTGTGCAAGTGACCCGACCCACACTGTTGGACTACAGGACCATAACGGTTAAGTGGATTTAAAGGTTGTTTCTATGGTACATTTTCTTTCCACTCTCATCCATTTGCAGATAAATGCATTGTTAAAAAAAAGAAAGAATCTTACCTACTGGGATCTGAAATCTGATCAGCAGTCGTGGACTTGGCAGTTGCATGTCTCCACACAGATGCAATACTACCTGTCAAACAGCTGTCTCCATATTTTATTCATTTCAAATGTCTTCCAGTGTATACATCTTAATTGAAATAGATAGTGAATGAGACTCACAAGAATAATTGTACCAAGCTTGTGTAGAGATACCAAAAAATATGTATTATAATAATAAAGGGTGTCTGTTCAACACGAGGCTTAGCAGCGGCAATGGGTAATGAACAGGAACTCTCTGTCTCGTGGTAGGATACTTTGGCCGCTCAGGTTTCAGGCTGAGTGAAACACAATTCAATTGTGTTTTGTGACCTTGCTCTTTGCACAGGCCTACCATTCCTACTGCTCTTACCCCTTCCCCTCCCTTTTTCTCTCTCTCTCTCTCTCACACACACACACACACACACACACACACACACTCACTGACACATTTGATTGATGTGCAAGTGTCTCTCATGGGTCCTCTCTGTCTCCACCGTTTCTATCTGATGCCCACTACTCTATTCAATTAATCAGCACTTATGATTTCGAGGTCTAATCCACACACTGAGAGAATATGCTGCTTGAAGCGTATCACAGTGGCTACCAATGCAGTGTGAATCACAACAGATAAAAAAAAGAGGAAAAAAGGATGATGTCACTCCTGTGAATCACCACAGACCACATTAGTCGTCAAGGTATCTACCTCAAACACACCCAGTCCTCTCTGTGTTAAAGTGAAGTAGGCCGAGTTGACGGCTCAGTTTTAGAAGTGAGCGTGAAAAGCAAATGTCTTTTGATTATTTAGGAGGACCAGCGTCCACTACAGGAAAATGGAGGAAGAGCCCGGGGTATTGTCTGTGCCCAGCCTTCCGGCTCCGCTCTGCCATGTCTAAATTCAGTTGCGCAGATGCCTGAATAATTTATTGTTTGAGTGAGCTGCCGCCTTGAGCCTAGTGTGACAGACATGTTTCCTTAAAGAGACACTCTTTGGTGTGTTTCTATCAGAGCATGTAGAGCGCCCATACTCCCGCCCTAATCATATTCAACATGGAAACAACAGAGACTATAATATATATATATATATATATATATATAATTTATACAATATATAATAGTTAACTGAATTTGAAATTTGTAAGAATAAATTATTATGAGAATAAAATGATGATAAACTACATGAACACACACACACACACACACAGTATTGCAGAATTACCACTAAGAAATCTAAAAATGTAATCATATGCGGTGGATGGATAATGACACAATTAGCAATAACCAAATCATGTTTCACCCACTTTTTATTTATCTTGATAGTGTAGCTTTATGAATAACATTTGTTGTAAAGGTGGGGCTAATTTGAACTATTTCATATAATATTTTGCAATCTATAATAATCTACATCACTATTTATTTGTTGATTTTCTTATTTCTTATTTTTAGAATTTTCAAGTTAATGAATCTGTCAAATTATTGAAATGGAGTAAGTAGTACACTTTATATTAAGTATAATACTTGAGCAAATGTACTTAGTTACATTCTTGTTTGGCTCAATATATTTTTGTGGAGCTTTCTCAATTGTAATTGTATCAAGATGTGGGAACATACACTAGATAGACTGTATATAAAGTACACAGCACTTCCCACAGGCTGCCTCTGAGAAAGGCTCCCTCTGGTGGAACAAAAGATAAATGGATAGTGTAGCTAGATAAAAAGTAAGGAATGATAGAGGAGGGGCGATGCAGAAACTCAGTGTGCACCTGTTGTTTTTTTTAAAATATTTTTCGATCTATATCAGCTTTAGGTTGCGTCTACAATCCTATAGGATGCAGAGACAACTCGAAAAATGCAGTTTTGAACCATGCATGATGTCATTTTCTGACTTCATCATGACATCATGGTTGCAGACAACCAGACATGGCAATAAGACATTGAACAGTGGTTAAACAGGCACATTTAAGGTTTGTCTGATTGTCTGCCACATTCGCTTTTACGTCAAAAGAACACAATGGGAATAAACTTTTAGACATCACCTCAGTGTTTGTCTCCTGGTTGTTCCAGGCCAGACGCTTGCCAAAGAAGAAGCTTCTCACAAGAGCCCCTTCCTCATTTCCTGCGGATCAGAGCGGTGCCCTCCTTGGCTTATGAAGAACTGGTTTGGTGCAGAAGCAGTATGACAGAACAAAATGTAGACGCGTTTGCCTCTCAGGCACCATCGACACTGCAACCATTGCACATCTGACATAAAAAGCCGTACAGTTTCAACGACCAAAAAAAAAAAATCCTACGCAAAGAAAACAAGCACTTATTTGTCTAGGTTAATGGAGAACCGTTTATTGTAGAGTTCGGTGACACATTGGAACACCATCATCCTTACATGTAACCGCAATTTCAACAAAATCTCATGACAAAAGGAAAAAAGTCTTAGTGACAGAGGTTTTTGGTACGGCAGGTAAGTGACATCTTATTGACATTTCACTGTTCACAACACCACTTGCATTGCACCAACCACCCGAACAGTGGTCGCCTTAACGTTTTACCACAATTAACATCCACCACAGCCACAGCAGGATGACTGGCTTTGTCGGACCAGCTAAGCGTGAGCAAAATAAAATGTATCCCTCTGCTTTCTTGAACATGAGATGAAAAAACACCTATAGTCATAGTTGAGAACCTTTGTAAATCAAAATGCTCTCTTGCTTATATTGCTCAGATGACCACGATTCAGAAGGAAAAACCCTGCACAGGAGACTTCATATGTACAGTGTAAAACTGTGTTGAGGATCTTACTACAGAAACATAACTCCTTATCCAATCCAAGATTATACTTTTGAACCAGCTTGATCAATAACACCGCTGTCTATCTTACAGGATTTGAAGGTTCAAGACTAAAATAGCATTATGTAAATGACGCTTGTTAAAGTACAACTCTGGCTATGTAATAAATAAACGTTTCACTATGATGGACTAATTAAAAAGCTTGTATCACTAAAACACTATCAAAAAAAAGTAGTTACTAATATATGTTTGGTGTGCTGCCAGTAAGCAGCACCAGTCAGTGGTAAAATCCCAGTACCGAAGGTACTGCATTATAAGACCTTGATGTATTGGCACAGTTGGACATACAGGAACATTTGACTTCGATAAAGCCACTGTTACCTTGCCATACCACGCATAGTGCACGGATCCAACACCTGGCGTTCTCACAGAACATCACTACGGCATTGAGAAGTGTGTGTTACTCAAGTACTGAAAATGTATCACGTCTTACGACTTGGGTGTGACTCACGGCAGCCTAGTTGTTACTACGGTGCGTGTGTGTGTGTGTGAGATTTGACGTGATCAATATCTAATGAGACTACAAGTTTGTCATTGAAAGTGTGTACATGTGTCCCCATGTCCTTTTTGCAATTTGACAAGCAGATTTTGACATTTTTATGAGAAGCACTACTTATTAAATAACTGCTGAAAATCTAATAACCCATTAAGTCCTCTATAAGAACAGATAAAATGTTAAATGTGACATATATTGCCTAACCTTCTTCATGATACGCCAAAGGAATTATTAATGATATTGCATTACTTTGCGTAAGATGTTCAAATGTCATGTTTTTAAAGAAGGTGGAAAACACAATTATCTGCATCTTTCTTTTTTTTTTTACTCTTTGTAAAGTTGCTTTTAAGGGGAGTACAGTATGATCTCATTAGAGGGTTACTTTTACGTGCTGAATTTGCTCACTGAAAGGGTGGAGGCGTAACGGAAATCCTCCAAATGCACAAGTTATTGAGGGAAAATTGTTACCAGCTAGCTAATACATGTGGGTGCAGAAAACACTTAAAGGAACAGTTACAGTTAGCGATATGATGAAATATACTTCCTTGTTGTCGCGCTCGCGGCCAAGTATTCATATCAGCCCGAGCAGTGAGTAAGATGACAAACAAGCGTATTTCTCAAAAATCCCTCAGAAGGATGAACAAACGCAGGAGCCAGTTCACTCGGATGTCAAACAGTTTGTTCTGAATGGCTTTAAAACTTGTCGTCAAAAGCCGCGAGCATACATAGCTTCTCCTTCCCGGAATCACTGGGGCACTACTTCCTTCAACGAGGCCAGGGCCGAATGGATGCGGACGTGGAGCCTGTTCTCAAAGTCATAGCCTGTAAAATCCTCCTGAAAACACGACAGAGATTTAGTCGTAACATATTAATATACTGTAGGCGAAAAAATATATAGTAATAAATGCACATTTTGCTGATTACTGTGTGAATATTTTACCTTTGCTTGAAGTAGCAATGACCTTCCCCTTCCCACTGTCTGGATTGCAAAATAAAAAGGTACAGTGGGTTATAACTGAGCACAAGGCCTCATCAGTAGAATTCACATAAAAGGGACATTTTCTTCATCATTATATTAACTGAAAACATATGAATGCAATGTGCAACAGTCAGACCTCAGGTTGTGCAAGGAGTATACATCCCAGTTCATAGACGGCATATGGTTGCACATAAGAGTTGATCTGCCGTCCGTACACATCTTTGGCAGCCAGCTGTAATGACTGGATTACAGACAGAATGGCTACATGAGTGACATTGGCAGTGTAGATTATTATGTGCACCATTCACGTACTCAGCGTGGGCTCATACCTGAAGAGCATCTCTCATGTTTCCATGACATTTGTGAATGGCACCAAGCAGGAGATGTTTCAAGCCTCTGCACGAGGCCTCATCTAAACTCTGTAACACTGACCAGACAAGAAAATATCATCACACACACACATACAAAATAAATAAAATTCTTTGAAATCTTACAGCAGCTAAGAACATGAACACTCACCCTGATTCATTATCTGCAATTTAGTTGAGGAGCAATTTGGAAGTGCTTTCCACAGATATAGCACTTCAACCACACCGAGGATGCATAGCTCTCTGGTGGGGGAGATCTTTCTCAATCTCTCAGCCTGCAGATGGAAAACAGACGGACACACATGTCATGACTTGAGAAAGAGGGGGGGGGGGGGGGGGAAAGGGGTTATATTTATAGCTGGACCAACCCTTTTCACAGCAAACTGCTCTATCTGGTTGTTTTTCCTCTTGAACAGCTTCTGCACATCTTTGAAAACGCCACTTGCTCCGTCCAGGTCACCGGCCGCACCCTGACACACTGGGCAAACACACGAGGGACTGTATGGAACACAGGTTTCGCATCCCGACAGTGCAAAGTTGTCTGTCAATGCGTGCGAGGCTCACCGCCGGTTAAGTAGGCGTAGTAGCACTGCGACCAGCGCGACTCGTTCTTCAGCCTCTCGAACGACCTGAACGCATCCTCGAAATTCATCTCTATCATGCTACACCAACCTGCCACCATGACAAAGCAGACGAGAGCCAAAATGAATCCTGAGCGCTGCGTCGCAACGCCTGGCGGCAGTGTGTCACGACTGACCCGTCGGATAAAACACGTACCGATCTCGTAGAGACACACGTGCTGGATCTCCCTTTGGTCCGATGCAAGCTCTAATGCATCGTGGAAACAGGCCAAAGCACTGTTGATATGGCACTGGGGACAGGGGAGGAGAGAACACACACACACACCGACAGCTAACAGTAATTATGTTAGACCCAAATGTGGTGCACGGCCTGGATGACAGTTAGATAAGTGGATGGTTGATCACGTGTTGGTGAGTGATGAACCGGTCCGTCATGCATAATCATTATGTTTCTTTGAACAGAGTTTTCTCGACTGGTTGATCTTTTCAGATTCTTCTGTAAAAAATGAATTTTGTCTTCTCTGTGTTTGCCGGACAACGTTTGGGTTCATTACAAACACATAATATTCAAGATTATTAAAGCCTGTACCTTCTGTCAATAGCTAAAGTTTACTCATCTATTGCTGATCGTTACCAGCCCTGAGCCTGGGGTACATACCTCGAGCCTATGAACCCGTCCTTTAAAGAACATGAAGAGCGACGAGTTGGGGTAGACCACCGACTTCCTCTGCAGAATACCCTTGGCTTCCAGCAGCCCCGCGTGCGTGTCCGAGCCATCCAGAGCAAAGAACGGCAGCACCACTGTGTGGTACCACAAGAGGGCCAACCTGAGCAGCACAACAACAACAACAGGCTGATCTCAACCGGAGGGTGTGTGTTAACCTTGACATACATGAAAGGTCAATAATATGCTTGAGATCTGACAGAAAAAGGGACACTGACGTGGTGCGCATGCTCCTGCTAGACTCTTAAACCTGCCATCAGCTACGTTCCTGCTCAGACAAACAAACCTTTACTACTGAGGTTTCATTTGAAAGTTCTTTCAAAAGCAGATGGGTTTATGGGTTGATTCTATAAATGTGTTTTTCAAATTTAGCAATTTTTGCTCTTGCTGTATTTTATTTATTTTGTAGGATTGCAAAACAGAATTCCACTGGACATCATTTAACCTACGACGGAGAAAAAATAAACACTAGTTTAAAGCAACTTTCATTGATTTTGACCCCTTAGTTAAACAACACTAACATATCACCTTATACTCAAAAGTTATGGCAATGTGTTGCTTACATACACATCCATTTGATTAATGTAACTGCAATGCTTGCTCTTGCGCTCTTGATAAGAAAAATGTGGCTCTTTTGCTGTGAATTGCTCCACTATGTTCACCAACTAGTTGCGACCTTTGTCTGCCTTGGGTGATGGAACGATAGTTTACAGTGGGTGAACCCAACGACACAAGTTGCAGATCATGAAACCGAAGCAGGTCGGGTGATAATTATCTGTGTGTGTTCGTCTCTATAGATCCACTTTTCACAAAACACCTTCATTTGATCCAAATGTATTGATAAGAGCAGCTTTAAACTCTTAGAGTTAAGACAATAAATCAAAGTCGGTCTCTCTGAAACGACTCGAGCTGCGCCTACTCACGTGGCCAGCGGTGCCTTCATGTCCTTGCTCTCGCTCGCGTACATGAGAGAGGACAGACCCTGGAGTCGGTCGCCGGGGAAACCGAGGAGGTTGATAATCTTGAGCAGGTGCGGTGGCACCATGGAGATGCACAGATGGAAGAGGCCGTAGCCGAAGCTGACGGAGCCCTTGAGCCGGTCCAAGGCCTCGGGCGTCACGCCGTTCTCACACGGCGCGTTGTGGTTGGCGTTGTCCGCCGAGAGGGAGTCCTGGTTGACCGAGGAGCTCGGCTGACAGGCCTCCTGCAGCTGGCTGATGTCACTGTGGCACTTGTTGTACATTTTCCACGCCTTGCGGAGAATCCAGCCTCCTTTGATATATGCTGTTGTTGGAAACAATTAACAGGAGACCATGATTTCCGATAATTCAATAAGCAAATAATGATTATGCTTAACATGATTTCATTAATCCAATTAGAAAGGTACATCTGACCAAACCAAGATCACCAGATCAAACCCGAAGATAATTACAATTTACAATAAGACACAATTGATATTGACATTTGTGTTTTTTTCTATCACTTAACTAATTAATCATTAATCCATTCATTAAATAATTGTTTAAGCACTTAATTGATCAAATAAACTACAGGGGCACATTACTTGAATGAGGAGCAATGTTCAACGCAACCTGTTAAAACTGTTATACAATGTCTTTGGTGGCACTACAGGAAGTTTTCTCACATCTGAGATAATAACCCTGATGATAGCCGAGGGGAGGGTCTAGCATTAACATGCCATTGGTTGCATTATGGGAAATGTAGGATCCAGTGTTTTTGAAGGACATAAAGTCAGAATATCTCGGCCCTTCTGCTACTTCCATCTTGACCTCTTTCTTGTTTCAATGTGTCCCCTGCACACCACACACCTTTATGATAATATGACATTTCTAAGTCACTTGGGTGCTCCTTTCGTTAAACAAATATTTCACATTAGACAGTACGCAGACACCACCGTGTTGACATTGTGTGCCAAACACTGGTTACCATGTGACAACATAAAAGGCGCTCGGCTCGTATTTACCAGAGAGCTCCTGTTTGACAAAGGAGAGCACGGCGAGGTACACCTGACAGTCGGCGACGATGATCTGTCTCTGAAGGCGGTCCACGACGACCACGCCCGACCGCTGGGAGTCCATCTGTGACGCGCACGCGCAGACACAACACACTTTCAGTCATCAGTATGCACAACAAGCACCCTGCGACTTGCTTCCCCCCACTGGCTGCTCGCCAGGGGAGCAAGAAGTTTTTCCTCCCCACAGCTGCTAGACAGGCCCCACACTGCTCATTCAGTTTGCTGATTACATTTCACAGAAGTACTAATTCAATCTGCGAGTAGGTTTGGCATGATCTCACCGCCGCCTGCATCATTAGGAGCGATGCCGAGGGATACAAACGTTGTTATCTGAAGTGCAGCCTGTTCTGGCTGTGATATTCGGAGATGTCAGCAGCAACCGAGACCAGTTTGCTCACTTGATGCTATCAAGATCACCTCAGGTCAGCGGTACGATGATCAGGAGTTTAATTTATACGTTCCCAATTGCCATCAACGGTCAGTACACACAGTTTTGTCACTCACACTCTTCTTTATCTTGTTTCTGATTGTCTCGATCACTCCGGCGCTGTCGCTCTCGCACAGCTTCTCAGTGGTCCTCAGGTCATCGCAGGCTGTCTGCATCTTTTCCTCCTCGAATGTCATCATGGCGTTCTGAAAGCGAAATGCAGCGCAATTCCTTAGACGCTCTGTTTTTGGTTCACTTGGCACGTGGCGGATTAAAAACCCCCTGTGTTGTTTGATTAGTCTTGATATTTAAGAGCAAATCTACGCTTGAGCTTAAATAAGGAGAAGGGGTGTTCTGTAACGCAGGCAAAGACAAAAGGGCTCTTTCTGTATAACAATGAATGGAGAAACACGGAGACATCTGTACAGCTGTGCGTTCGGGGCAGAAATACCGTAGAACATCTTTGCTGTGATGACGCGCAAAACCATTAGAGATCAGCCTGAACCAGGCAGGAAATGGTCACACGTGAAGGAAGGAGGACATACTTTATATAATACCGTATATTCAAGAGACTATGAGGGGACGGGCCCTCGTGGTTTCACATTAGCTTACATAAGATTTCTTGTTCCGCATTTAATTATCCCGGTGCACACACTGAGGCTTGCCATGATGGTCAGAAGATGCCACCACCACCCCCACTGCCCTCAAGGCCATTTAGCATCCGGGGGACAGAGGCTGACATCATCCCCGGCTTCCTATGGTGTGCGAGCGTCGACACGAGGGGCAGAGACAGTGAGTGCTAACGTGCGTGTGCTTGTGTGTGTGTGTGTGTGTGTGTGTGTGTGTGTGTGAACACCACACTGTGAAAACTCCCCCGCGTTCATCAGCGGCGGATGCAGCATTCTGGAGATGTGCTTCTCTGCTGTTCTTGAGAGAAAGATGCATCCATTATGCTAATGGTACGGAAAGGCAAGGGAGAGGTTGCCAGTGGTGACAACGATGCAGCCAGTTTGACACAATGGGGCCTTGATACTGTGTGGTTCCCTGAAGGGGAGAAAATGAACTGTGACGGTATTGGGCTTGGATCTAACTCCTCTGCCGCTTTACCAATTACATTAATAGCTGTTTTGCTATTTCTTAGCACTCACTGGTGTTTCATTTGACCATTTGATCGGCAGCTGAGAGGACACTCACCAGGAAACTGACGAAGCTGGCCCCAAAGCTCATCAGTGGGCTCTGGGTCCTACAGAGAGGGGGAAAAGGCGACCACAAAACACAACATTAAAATAATCACAAGATCGGGAAACGGATCGTGCGCGTATCTAGGAGGGGACGCCGAGAACTTTTTTTTCCTGCTGGCGCATTCTGGAGGCAGGTGCAGCCACACGGGACACTTTCTGTTGGACATGCGAGACAGACAGAGAGAAAGAGAGAGAGAGAGAGAGCGATTCCTTGAAGAAGGGGAAAGTGTCCGAAACTGGCTCGGATCAGGATAGAACAATCCACACACTGGTCACATGCGTAAGCCTCGAGTTGCAATGATCTGACAGTGTCGTGATACGATAAGACTAAAAAAAATTCCTCCTCTTCCGTAGGAGGTGGAATCTAGAGGGGGTGGCAGGTAAGACCGACCCCTGGGTGCCACAGACCCTCGCTCACTGATAAACAACCTCTGGCGATCTGTAACCTCCCGGAAGCAGTGAAAGAAACCATCTATTTGAATTATGCCGTTTTAATGCATGAGGCCACTGTGTGTACAGTACATGCTATACTCAGTATTTTAGATGAACATGGATCTAGGATATTGGTGGTGATATAACAAATCCGGGCTTGCAGCAGCAGATCACTTTAACAGATCAGATTACCTGTATCTCTTGAAGAGCTCGTCGCTCTCCTTGAATCCGTTGTTGAGCAGCATGTTGATGCCCTGCAGGGCCATCTCAGCATCATCGACGTACTCCGCCTTCTCCTCCACCTGCTGCTGCTGCTGCTGCTGCTGCTCGGGACCCGCCATTGTTCGTACCGCAGCTCGGAGGCAGAGTGTGATCTCGATGCGTCTCCGAAACAAACCCGCATTGGTTGATTTCCGCTGGATGAGGACGCGTCTCTGGTTGGCACAAAACAAAAAGATGAGAGAGAGAGCGAGAGAGAGAGAGGGGAGAAAGCAGCTCCCGCAGGCTCCAGACGTCTGTGCACCTCGGGAGGAGGATAGGCCACTGATGTCCAGACGGACGCGATCACGCTGCCCTCCGGCGATTCGCAGTGAGCATGGCGGGCGGCGGACCTCTGCGCGATCGGTCGCCAACGCGCGGTTGTCCGTCAGTCGATCCGCCGAATCCGTCACCTCGCAGCATCCGACGCGTTACATAACAGAGCGAGGAGGACCCGGGCTGCCGTGCCGTGCCGCGCCGTGCGGTGCCGCTGTGCCAGCCCCGCGTCGCGCGCGTCAAGCGGCCCGGCGTCATTACGCACGGCGCACCGCCGCGCGGACGGAGGGAGGCAGCCCGCTGAGGCGAAGCTGCATCCTGTCGGCCCCCATCACTCACACCCCCACCCCACCATAGCCCTCTCCTCCCATCGTCGGCCAATGGAGATATGGGGACAGTCATGGAGCTGCTCCAGGCTTCACTTTGGACAGTTTTTATTTAATGCATTTAAAGCAAACTGCTCACTGATAAGGATGCTAAGTGATTTGCTAAGGTTTTTTTTCCCCCCACAAACTAACAGCTGTGGAAGTTGTGAGAGGATGTCACAGACACATGAGAGGTGGTTTGATGTCAATAAATTCATAAATGAATGAGCTATTGGCAATGCAAACCTTGAAATATGCACATTAAAGCAAACTGCTCACTGATAAGGATGCTAAGGGATCTGCTGAGTAGGAATTCACCAACATTATGTTCCTGCAGCCGGAACATGTTAAAGTTAAATCCAACAGTCTGGTGAACTTTGACGTCACTTGACGAGGCTCTTGTAAACAACTGTGTGCTGTAGACTTAGAACCTACACTGGCCCCGCCCACATACAGCTACAGAAACAGGAGGACAAGTTTTCCCTCAGGTTGCGAAGAACACCGCGGCGTCCTCGATGGGACGACCGGCCGAGCCTGCGACCTCCCTCCTGCAGCGACACGAATCGGTCAACAGAGAAAGGTCAACCGATGCCTCCGGAGAACTTTGAACCGTGTCAAAACCGTGTCGCCCCGAGGCCACCGAACCGGTCGCACCGATCGAGTTGACAGAGTCAGCAGCCAGGCAGCACAGACATGGAGCTCGGCTCCACCGTCGGCGCCGTGAGAAGTCAGAGGGTGCTGATGGGCCACCGACTCTGCCCCGCCGTCGTCCGAATAAAGGATGGGAGGATCCACCGAATCCTCTCGGGCAGCCTCTTCCCCGCGGGGGACGACGACGACGACGAGGACGAGGTGAGCTGCAGCACGCTCCTCCGACACGTCTCACACGTCTCTCTCCTCGGAATGCCTCGCACAGCCGTTTGACTGACCGTGTCACGTCGGACGGATGCGACCTGTGATTGACAGGTGCTGGACGTGGGCGACAGTGTGGTGATGCCCGGCCTCGTGGATTCCCACGTCCACGTGAATGAGCCGGGACGCGTCTCCTGGGAGGGGTTCTGGACCGCCACCAGGGCTGCTGCGGCCGGGGGGGTGACGACCGTCGTGGACATGCCCCTGTAAGTTGGACACGTCCCCCTCCCCCCCCCCCCCCCCCCCCATGGCGTTGGAACTCGTCTGTGGATACCTGGAGACACGTGGCCTGGCATCCAAGAGACTCGTACAGTTCTTGGATGAGGGGGCGAATGTGACTCCCAAGGGTCCCATGCGTCTTGTTTGTGTTATCCCTGCAAACTATTATACCTGTGTACCTCTTTACTTTTCCCTTATGAGGTTTTAAAATTTTTCTTGAGCTATTATATTCATATCACGCGAGTAACAAATAGTTCCATTTTATGTTTCGTAGTTGGCAGTTTCTGTGGTGGGTATGACACGCTGTACACGTTTTTTTTTAAATATAAATGTTGAAAAAGGTATATTAGTATATCATATTATTAGTGTATTATTTTATTATTTCATGTATTCATTTATTTAATTGACATTTTTCTTCTTAGTGCTTAATGGAGCTACTGGTTTTATTAATCTTTAGAGTATACAAGTATAATCTTTAGAACTACGTGGGCTGCCGAATTTTGTATTATATTATTATATTACATCAATTCCGCCGACACTTTTGTCCAAAGCGACTTACAATAATCGGTTACATATCAGAGGTAGGCAGGTAGCATGTAGGGCCGTGCCTTCGGGAATCCTAGGTCCTGACCGGGAATCGAGAAAAATCCCTTGTCTTCTGTACCAACGTTAGTGATGTAACCCACGAAGCTCTACCAGCCGCAGCTTTGTTTTGCTCTAAATACATTCAGACAATTCAACAACAAAACAAAACAACAACTGCCATCTTTTTTCCATCTTAAATCTATGAAAATGGAAAGGTCTTGTTTCAGAGAAGGTTTTTAAGACAAAGATGTTCTTAGCCCTTGGACTTACAATAGCACAGAGAAACTGAATGTGCCCAATTTTTGTCTTGTTTCCTGAAATTCACTCAGAAATAGCATCCCTCCAACCACCACACTCAATCATTTTCACGAGAAGTTGCGGGAGGCGACGGGGAAGTGTTTCGTGGACACGGCTTTCTGGGGAGGAGTGATTCCCGGCAACCAGGTACAGTCGGCCCGCAGCGGAGCAGCTTGTCCAAGACGAACACAAGATTGTCTGCCAGACTGCACTGAGTTGGGATCAAAGACAAAACAGCAGATGTCTCCTTACAGCTAGATCTGCAGCCGATGATCCAGGCCGGAGTGGCCGGCTTCAAATGCTTCCTCATCCATAGCGGGGTGGAGGAGTTTCCCCACGTGACCGCCTGCGATCTACATGCAGCCATGAAGCAGCTGCAAGGCACAGGGAGCGTCCTGCTGGTGATTTACCATAATGTCAGATTCATCAAATCCACGGGGTGACATAAAGTACAGTGTTTTAATTGAAATATATTTCTGATGCTTTGTCTCCTCCAGTTTCATGCAGAGTTGGATGTTCAGCAGCCTTCAGAGGAGACTGCAGGTGAGAACGTGAGGGCTTGGCAGTGTGGACAAATTAAGTATTACAGGAAGTATTTTGCCCCAGTTGATCAATAACAATATTGTGATGATATTGTGTCTTTGTTCAACACACGAAAAACGCATTTTTACCGACCACATTTATAATCAGTTTGTTACCACAATTTTTTGGTTCAGTTCAAACGATTTCTTAGGAAATAATTTCTAAGAAAATCAGGTGGTATTTTCCTTTACAGAAAATATTTTCAGCAGCAAACTCTGACATGCTCCAAACCTTTTTTCCATGTTAGACCCCTGTCACTACTCCACGTTTCTGCAGTCCAGGCCAGATGTCATGGAAGTGGAGGCCATTCGCACGGTTACAGAACTCTGCCTGCAGTACAAGTGAGAACATGGGCATGTTGATTAATAACCACAATATCATGGCAGATCGTTGTGGATAGGTTTTTTGCGCGCGTCTGTATCACTGATGAAGCCAAAGCCAACCTCATCTATCTGTTCCAGGGTGCGGTGCCACATAGTTCACCTGTCCTCGGCAAAGCCACTGGAAATGATCCAGGAGGCGCAGCGGGCCGGGGCCCCGCTGACGGTGGAGACGACCCACCACTACCTCAGCCTGTGTGCGGAGAACATACCCGCAGGGGCCACACAGTTCAAGTGCTGTCCTCCCATCAGAGGATCTGATAACCGGGTAAAAGGAACAGGATGAGGAAAATCAGACTTGCTGTATTTTCATTAAGCCTCGACATTCAGCAGGGTGGGACTAACTTCCTAATTCTTTGATTGATGGTACATGATGGATTGTGACCCACCAGGAGCTGCTATGGTCTGCTCTGAAAGCCGGGCAGATAGACATGGTGGTGTCTGACCACTCTCCCTGTACCCCTGATCTGAAGAACCTGGAGAGCGGAGACTTCACTCAGGCCTGGGGGGGAATTTCTTCTCTACAGTTTGGTAACTATGGACTGGTGACAAACACACTTTCCCAGTGGTGCAACAATAAAAGTTGCAATTCATGCAGGACCACTGCAAAACTCAATAGAACACATATTCCACGGACTCAGGACTCTAATATTATATCCAACCTTTCGCCCTAAATAAACTGTCCCAGGTTGTCCAACCTCAAAATTCATTCTGCTCCATAAAGGTCCCAGTGAGCATTGTAAAAGCTATGGCCGCTGGCTGAGTGTGTTACTGCAAACTGGAGAAAACATTTGCCACATTCTGATAGTTGCCATTATTATATGCAGATCTCCTCATGGCCACTGTACAATCTCTCTCTTAGTGGGAAGATAAGTCAGATAAGATAAGATAATCAGATAAGTCTCAACAGAATAATGCCAAACGGCTTTATAGCGAACATCAGTTTGATGTTAATAAGAATCAAACATTGAAACTGCACTTATTATTGTATTTTTTTTAACACTAAATGACTATAGTCTGAGTTTGTAACAGTAACTGACATGATGACGTGCGTCTCTTCTGGGTCATATTCATACTCTTCTCCTTCGGATTGAATCGTTTACATCCGCGCATGGCGCGTCACGTTAAATATCGCTGCCGCAATGAATTGTGGGCAACTTTATCTCCTTTCCTTTCCCATACCAAGGTCCAGTGTACACTATGCTAAAGGAGATGGGAAAGGAAGCATTGAAGCTCCTTTCCTATGCGTTTAGAGAATGGGAACAGCTCTTATCGTGGCTGCTGATCGAATACTTCCGGGTGACTGCAAGATTTTGGAAGCTCCCTAAGACAACTTGACAATTCGATCTCACCCTGACTCCTAACTGACCACTGAGAAACGACAGCAGCTAAGCTGACCTCAGTCAGGGAAGATAAAATCTTCTAAAATGGATCTAAAGCAACAACAAACCTCACTTAGATTAAGTCAACAAGGACGAATTGTTAAACCTCAAACAACAGGCAGAGCACAGTTGAGCAGGTACTGCCAATTTCAGAGGCTAGATATACTCAATCACCACAGAACACATCTCTCAGTCAGCAGAGGCAATGGAATAAAACAAGGCTCCTAAAAATAAAAAATTAATGAATCCATCTCGGGAATACTGATCACAACAGAGCTCGACATTAGAGACAGTCTACAAAGACAAACTGAAAACAACAGAAAGAGCGCAGTTAAGCAGAAAATGCCAATTTTAGTAAATATACTCTGTTAATCCGGCAGCCTTTGTGTAAAAATACCAGTGGTCAATATGCAGTGTCTCTGTCTCGATATTGTATCCAAAGTCATTGACTCATCAGTGTGTCATGTTCTCTGATATGAGGCATATTAGTGAATTGATGATGTCACTATACTTATGCTTCCTGCAGAGGTTTTGTCTGTAAATCGACACCCTAAGTGTTTTGCCTTACCAAAATAAAGCTTTGTCTTTTGAATTTAAAAATGCACTGGCATCACCGTGAAGTCTCCCGCGGCTGCTGTCACAGAGCCACGACAGCTTTCACATTAATCACAGTTTACAGATAAAGAGCCAGGATTTGTCTCGGCATGACAAATCCTCTCTGCGGCTCAGCTGAAGGCGACGCTGGCTAAAACTCGCAAAAAACACGCCAGGTCTGATCACAGGAATAACGTATGCACATGGGCAAAGTTTGCAGGGAGGCAAACAAACGCTGTGTTCCAGTGTGGGGGGCAGAATAATCATTTACTGCTCTGGACACAGTGAGTGGACGCAGTCGGACACGCGACACTTCAACAGTGACACAGAGCTTTAGTCCTAAACCTCAGACCAATGACCCTATCTAGCGTGATTGGACTTGGGTTGAGGATTAAGGGACGTGAATGAAATGTGAAAAATGCATATTTCATAGGGTGTTGACTCAATCTTTACAGGATGGTTTATTACTGTCATCATTGCCCCCCCCCCCCCCCCCCCCCCCAGGTTTACCTCTGTTCTGGAGTTCAGCCAGTAAGAGAGGCTTCGAGCTGTCTGATGTGGTGAGGCTTCTCAGCCAGAAAACAGCCCAGCTGTGCGGTCTTGACAAACAGAAAGGCAGCCTCAGCCCCGGCCATGATGCCGACTTGGTCATATGGGACCCAGAGAGGGAATTTGAGGTCAGTGCGGGTCCACATCATTAACAAGAGTCCTAACACGGGCTCAGCTTCCTTTCACCTTCTGTTGCACTTCACAGATTCAAGAGGCAGGCATACACCATAAAAACAAGGTGAGCAAAATTATCACATTTGACGAACAAAAGGTATGATGGATCGGAAGCACAGGTTATTGACGATATGATCGCGTTTGCGCAGATAACCCCTTACCTGGGCAAAACACTGCAAGGAGTGGTGTGCTCCACCATCCTCAGGGGACAGCTGGTGTACAGGGAAGGCTCCTTCTGCCCCGAGCCTCTGGGCAAACACCTCCTCATCCCTCCAAGGGAAACTCAAGAAGCATTGTGTGAAGCATTCTGATGGCGATCTATCATTTCTCTCAAACCCACTGAATGATTTTCACATTACAGTTTTCTTTGGTAACAGAACTGGGATCACCTGCTGCATTGACAGATTGTTAAGACGTCTTCAGTAAAACTTCTTTAAAAAAAAATAGAGCATTTATTAAACTCTTCATCTCAACATGTTTGTCTTATTGTATTAATATTGTTCGTGAGAGTGGATGTTAAGAGCATGTGGAGCAAACCTAGTGCAACACATTAGAACTGCTGATTTCCCATGAGTTCACTTTGTTTCTTCTGCCTTCTTTCTCCTGTCTCTTACAATAATGGGGATTCTGACAATACAGCCCTGTTCAGTGAAATTTATTTCAAAAAATTAGTATCGGAGTGGTGATGCGTTCCCTGCTTGCATGCTGTATTAAACCCAACCAGGCAATGCTAACTTTTTTATAATTATCATGTATACCATATGATGAAAATGAGTGGTTAATCTAAATAAGCCGCAGATCATGTCCAATGTTTTCTTAATTACAATTTCAGCTCTAGACTGTTGCTGTAGATATATCATTTACAGAGAAATCTTAAATTGACCTTTGACTTAGCTGCAAAAGTTAGTCATCTGGAGATACCCTCGCAAGTAATATTTCCACCTAGTTTGGTGATATATCTGTCCATTCATCACACACACACACAGCGTGATAATGTTCATATCGTTAAATTATTCCACTTTAACCAGGCATTTCCAAATGTTCCAACAATGTTTGGATTTCATACGATTTCCAAATATCCAGGTGAAATCTACTGTTTGGATATTGTCAATTCAAACTTTAAAGGCTACAATGAATGGATTTAAAATGTCAGCTATGAGTGCTCTTACACTTGTCTGCTCAGCCTGGAGGACTGTCTGCTAACTGGGGCAACAGCAGAGCAGTGTAATAGTTAAGTCTGTAGTGAATAATTAACATTATTGACATAACATGTAAACCTTATCTGTAAAAGTAGAAAAAACACCAAGGCACCAGAGCTCAGAAAGCAGTGAGTGTTGACAGAAGAAGAAAAAAAAAAAAGAGGCTGTGACAGACCTCTGCCCTGACCGAGGACCTTACTGGTCAAACAGAGGGGTGTGCTCCGCCGGGTCTCACTTCATCCGTTTCCACGGCTCTTTGTGGTTTCACTGCTCCTGTCACACGGCTGGAAACATGTCGTCCATCCCTGTGCCGCCGCCAAAGTGCCTGCAGAAACCGCTGGTGGTTCCTCATCGCCACATGTTCGGTCCGGGACCGTCCAATGTTCCTCCTCGCATCCTGAAGGCCGGGGCCAATCCTGTCATTGGACACATGCATCCGGAGATATTTGAGGTAACTGTGTTTAACACAGGAAGACACTGGCACATAAAATGCAAAATATTGTCCATCTGTTTGGCACAAACTGTCTCTGTGGTTCACGGACACTGCTTCAAAGACAGAATAATAATTCCAAATTATCAAATTAAAATACGATTAAAATCTAATTATGCAACTGTACTTGGGTATCAATTTCCTGCCACATTTGTTTGATTGTGTGTATGAAACAGAGGGAATGGGAGAGCATGCTAGTAGTGCCGATGACCATCTGACCAGTTATTTTATTTAACTAGTTAGTTCTAAAATCGTGCTATACAAAAAACATCTCAAACGGTATTCAGTTTGAGGAAACCAGCAACTGTTTACATTTAGGAGGCTGGAACCATTTGTTCAAATTTTTCTTTAAATGACTAATCATTCATCAGAACTGTCACCGATTGATTTTTTTATCATGCGATTTGTAACTTGCCCACATTCAAAGGGTTGCAGTTCAGACCACACTCAAGTCTGCTGCTTACTAAAAGCAACAGGGTGGAAGAATATATATATATATTCTATTTTTACTACTTGTCCTCACCAGACAGTTTGCATTCTACATTGCAGATAATGAATGACATCAAAAGTGGAACCCAGTACATGTTCCAGACGCACAACAGTATGACCTTTGCCGTGAGCGGCACCGGCCACACCGCCATGGAGTGTGCCATCTTCAACGCGGTGGAGCCCGGGGAGAATGTGCTGACTGCCGTGAATGGCATATGGGGAGAACGAGCAGCAGACATGGCGGAGAGGATCGGTACGCTAAAGTATTGAATGAGGACATTCAAATTCCTAAAATAGAAGGATCATGACAATAACAAAGAAACAACCTGTGTCAATCCAACAGGTGCCAAAGTAAATACCATTGTGGCGCCGCCTGGAGGCTTCTTCACTAACGAAGAAATTGAGCAGGTATAAAGTCCCAGCACTTCATTAATCAATTACTAATTTCTGTTAAAGCTGCAGTGCGAGTGATCGTACCGTTGTCTCATTGCAGGCCTTGGCAAAGTACAGGCCCGTCCTGCTCTTCCTCGCACACGGAGAATCCTCCACGGGGGTCTTGCATCCCCTAGATGGTATCGGACTGCTGTGTCACAAGTGAGACACAACGCCCACACCTCTGTCGTCGTCACATCTGTAAGGAAAGACAGGCGGATGATAGCAGATGTGTTGTGACTTGTGCCTGCAGGTATAACTGCCTGCTTCTCGTCGACTCCGTGGCTGCGATTGGAGGAGCCCCTCTACACATGGACCAGCAAGGTTAGGGTTGACCCCGGCCAGATGGTGAAAACATTTAGCACATTTTTACTGTGCCTCATAATCTGTTGTGATGTCACTAAGAACCTTTTTCTATTTTGTCCGCATCGAAAGAGATAGACATCCTATACACAGGCTCTCAGAAGGTACTGAATGCCCCGCCGGGCACAGCGCCCATCTCCTTCAGTGCCAGAGCATGGTGAGATATCTACACACCTCACATGCCTGCACGTGATAGATTTAAGATTAAATGTGTGTTTAAGGCTGAGTTTGTCCACAGCCAGAAAATATTCAACCGGAGGACAAAGCCTGTGTCGTTCTTCTTGGACTTGAAGTGGCTCGCAAACTACTGGGGATGTGACGGCAAGCCGTCACGAGTGTAAGACATTCGTCCCCTGCAGACAGGAACTGATCACGTTTCGAACAGCGGTTTCATGTTTAGCCGTTCTCGCACAAACGTCTGCATATTACTCTCTATTCTTCCCTTCCTCTCTATAGATATCACCACACAGGTCCAGTCACTGCGTTTTACTCTCTGAGGGAGAGCCTGGCTGTCCTTGCTGAAGAGGTGGGACAAGCGTCGGAAAGGAAAATCGTTTGGTTGTGCTTTTTTGTCCGGAGCCGCAACAGTTCTGCAGCCATTGAGCAATATAACGCACCTCTGTGTCAAGCTTAAATATGAATTAACCATTACCTACGGTAGCTTTTGCTTTGGTATGGAGCCTATATACAGTACAGGCAAGCTGAACACTGCTGCAGTAACCTGCTGTCTCGAGCAATGTTAGGGCCGTCGTTGCAGACATGCCAGTATCCGTCTGTTGGTGGGTCAGTCCCCCAGACTCAAATATTCCAACGACTACTCAAAGAACCTGTGTGAAATTCTGTGCAGAAATTCTGAGGATGGATCCTAATAACTTTAGTGATCGTCTGACCTGCGCCAGTACTTTGTGAACAGATGAAGCTAAACACATTCCGATCAGCCTCTGTTGGAGAATTCTCAGGCATATGCTGTTCTATAATGTTCTGTTTTCGTCTAAGGGTCTGGAGAAGTCATGGGAAAGACATCAAGAAGTGGCTGAATATTTCCATGCGGGCCTAGAAAACATGGGTCTCAAACTTTTTGTCAAAGAAAAAGTGAGTTTTGAGTTTCTATACAAGCATGTACTCTATTTACTTTTGTGGGATTTAGTAGCTATTGAAACAAGAAAAATTATCATAAATGAAACAAGGTGGAAATGTACCAACTCTGACTTTAACGGTTGTTACAGAAAGCAAGACTGCCAACGGTTACCACAATTGTTGCTCCTCGTGGATATGACTGGAAAGAGATCACAGCCTACATCATGAAAACACATAATTTAGAAATTTCAGGAGGGCTCGGACCATCAGTGGGCTTGGTAAAATATTACGTTTCTATAGACTCACTTCTTTGCTCATTTTGTTTGCGCACCAAGAAGTTGCTTAAAGTTCCTGTGTAGCCTTAATCCCCGTTTCTTCTGGTCTTTCCAGGTGCTGCGTGTGGGATTGATGGGATGCAACAGCAGCAAGGTCCACGTTGACATGGTGTTGGCAGCACTGAAAGATGCTATGAAACACTGCCATGAGAACAAACTGTGACGCGTTTCTGTTGGATGGTGCAGAGACGATCCTGAATCAGCGTTGCTAATATAGTCAACGGACTGTGTGTAAAAAAAAAAAGAATGATTGTTGTCAGTAGTCGCTTTTTCTTTTTGCCGTTCAGTCATTATTTGAATGGGAACATTGGACTTGTCCTCGTACAGCTGCAGTACCTGTGTAGTCTGTTACCGAAACTTGTTACTCTATTATTTTAGATTTTCAGTCTAATACAAAAAATAATCATGTTTACATCTGGGTTTTCTTGTGATGGCTTCTTTCATCTCACAGATATTTTAGATACAACCCACTAACATCCGCAGAATATGAAAAGGCTCTGCAGACAGTGTCAAGCAATAAAGCCCCCTCTGAATTTTAATAAACATGTCTGGCAAATACGATCATCACCATTCACCAGAATATGGCACACTAGATAAAAAACAAACAAACACCCAAATCCATTCCTTATCACATGAACACAGGAAACACTGATATCAAAAGCAGGTTGCAAAGCTCTCTGCCAGTGAAGAGGAAAAAAGGTCAAAATTGGTAGATATAAAAGTGATGTTTTAGATAAAAAAAAATAAAAATTTAAATAAAAATTATGGAGGTAGAAAGTCTTAATTATGAGACAATAATGGGCAGATGCGCCCCTGTTGTGGACCAACGTGTGTCTGTCTGGCAAATGGCAAATAAAGTTATTTGAAGAAGAAAAAAACCAATGACAACCTAAAGCGGAAATGCGTCACGGCACTTCCGGGTTGGCAGTTGGCTTCAGTAAAAAAGCGGGTAAATGCTGAGGCCGGACCCCGAGGTTCCACGGAGCTTCGCAGAGCAGTGTGCCGGTCTTTCTTCGTCTCGGTGAAGCGGGGGCGGCTGCGGAGCGACGGTCGGGGGGGGGGTCATGGCGTCCAAACGAGGCGCGCTCATCGTCCTGGAGGGGGTGGACAAGGCCGGCAAGACGACGCAGTGCCAGAAACTGGTGCAGGCGCTGCAGCAAAGCGGCCGGCCGGCGGAGATGATGAGGTTCCCCGGTAAGTCGCCTTTGCGAGGCTGCAACCGCCGCGCACGTCGCGCACGTCCCCGTGTAACGTTGTTGTGGTGTCCCGTGGCGCAGAGAGGAGCACGACGATCGGGAAGCTGATCAGCTCCTACCTGGAGAAGAAGAACGACCTGGAGGACCACACCGTCCACCTGCTGTTCTCCGCCAACCGCTGGGAGCTGGTGTAAGACCATCCACTGAAGTTATATATATATATATATATATATATATATATATATATATATATATATATATATATATATATATATATAATAATAATAAAGAAGTCACGTTTCCATGAGTTGTTTTTTGTAGTTAACAGCAGGTGACGTCCTGCATCGCTTCTGCCAACCGTGGGACGTCCTGAAGAGGCTTAACGTCAGTTCATGTGCCAGAGCAGCGATCACTGAACACCGAATTCCTCTCATGTCTTGTCATAAACACTTACAGTCTGTGAGAGAATCTAACCCCAAATCCCACAACCATGGACGTTATCTTCAGAGTTCATTGATTGGTAATGGACTACTAAATGAATCGCCAACCATTTAATAACAATCGATAATCGGTGTTAATGTGAACATTTTCTGGTTTCTGACAGTAAACTAAATATCTTTGGTGTGTGGACGAAACATCATCTGGGGGTTTTTGGAACACGATCGACATTTTTCTCCAGTTTATGGACCAAGCGACCGAGCGAGAAAATAATTGTCAAGGCTAATCGATACTGAAAAATATTGTTAGTTGCAGGCCTAGTTATCTTACATTAAGCACATTGAGCCTTTTCTGTATAATGGGCTTCAATTGAGAAAAACGCTAGATGACATGTAAGATGACATCCATAATGATAGGATTTTGGTTTTGATTTTGTTCAGTGTTTATGACGAAGCATATCTGAGAGAAATTTGGTCATTATTGATCGCTTCTTTGGCACATTGTCACGTTAGGCCTTTTCTCATTTCTATTTCAAAAATGCTTAATGTAAGATAACGCCCATCATTTTTTTGACAGGCGTGTTTATGAAATGGCTGCTTTGGCACATTAAGTGATGGTAAGACTTTTAGAACCTCCCCCTTTAGAGACGTGGCACAGCTATTAAAAAAACTGCAGTGATTTGACAAATAACTTACTTCTCTGTGCCCGGCGCTCCATTGTTTTCTGAAAACATGAGTCACAATATCGCTGTGACACAGACCTGAAGTTTTTTATTATTATTATTATTATCATTATTCACTTCCTGCCATTTTAATGTTAACTTAAGTTCCAACTGTGTATTGACAACATGCTGAAAGTAGTCCACGTGCCTGGATATAATACAGTCTGAATTTTCTTACATGGCATATGAAATTATTCTGACCCACAGACCTTTGATGAAGAAGAAGCTGGAGCAAGGCACCACTCTGGTTGTGGACAGGTACGCCTTCTCTGGAGCTGCTTTCACCAGTGCCAAGCCGGTGAGTCTTCGCCATACACACTGTGGCCCCCGTCGGACAGTATCGCCGTGTGGGTTCTGAAAGTAGCCTGACGTGTCCCGTCGTCTCCAGGGGTTCTGTCTGGACTGGTGCATGAAACCTGACGTGGGACTGCCAAAGCCGGACCTCGTTATGTTTCTGCAGCTCAGCCCTGCCGAGGCTGCTCTCAGGGGTCAGTTTGGAGAGGAGCGATACGAGACCAGCGTTTTCCAGAAGGCAGTCCAACAGAAATTTGAACAGCTGATGAAAGATCCTTCAGTAAACTGGCAGGTATGACTCGGGGCCTGGATCGCCAATTTATTCCCAGTTGACGTGTGAAATATGATTTAGATTGTTCACATTTAACATGTTGTGAATGTTAATTGTCTGTTGTAGGTGATTGATGCTTCTAAGAGCGTTGAGAACGTGCACAAGGACATCACAACCCACAGCCTGAACACCATCAACACAGCTCAGACAGTGCCACTCGGAGAACTGTGGAAGTGAAGTGGCTAAAACTGTATGCAAAATTTAGTTATTTTTGCACATTATCTTCTGCTTTGATTACTAAATGACTCACTTTGTATAGCCCACTCTTTTACTTGACATTGTTTGATTCAAAGCAGAAGAGACATGCCTCAGCAGTGATTCCAATGAAATATTCCAATGTCCTGAAATTGAAGAGATACAGTTGTCAAATATCAGATTCTGGTAGTTTTTATTCCTCTTACATGTCTTTTGTTATTACACCTGTCTATATAATGTGTTGATTAAATAAATAGTCTTCAAATGAACTGGTGTATGTGTTCAGACTTGGCGAGGGAACATTGCATGAACAATTACTACAACATGTCTGCAGATTTGACTAAATTTGGTTTTGTTACAGGCTGTTACAGACTTAAGTTATTAGTGACAAACCGCGTAAGCCATGGGCATTATAACCCATTGTGTTCTATACAACAAAACTGTTATGGCAATTTTACTTTTGGAGTCAGGGGAAGGCACCATATCACCTCAGAATAAACATTTTAAAGTGTTAAGACACAAATACAAACACATGTGCAAGTGCATACGGAAAGTTTTCAGGCCCTTCCAAGTTTTTGACATTTAATTATCTATCAGACTCGTCTTAAAATGGATTCTGTTAATTTTTTTTGATACTTTCCGTATGCACCGTATGTGAAGATGTGCATACATAATTGATCCTGAGCTCCTGCCGCGGCTTCCACCGGGTAGTCTCAATGTTGGATACAGAGAGTAATCAGAGGTTGGAGAAAACTGTGACACACCAACTACACCGTTGGAGCTGGACTGGCTCAAGAGGGTCTCCAAAATAATGTTCCTCCTCTCAGGCTTTCCTTCTGATACAGAGAAGAGACGGAGAATCCCTTGCCCACTGTCGAGAACAGTAAATCATTGTTCGTACGTTCCTCACAGGGAAAGGATCTCAAACTCCTCGTCTTCTGAATCAAAGAACCGCTCCAACCGGTCCGAGTCTGAGAAGTCTGTGAAGGGAACGTCAACACAAGGGGAAAAAATATAAAAACATTAAAATTCAGTTTCCCTCATCAAATTTTCTGGATTTTATATGTGTGGGGGGAAAGTATTTACCAGGCGTGAGGTTCAGGGCATCCACACTGACCATGTGAGAGGGCTGACTGTCTACGAGCTCAAACATTGGCAGGCCCCCTCTTTTGCAGGACAGCTTGAAAAAAATAGAAAAGACATTTCGTCATCATGTATACTTCACATCACAATGACCATGGAGCTTTACTGAACTGCTCAAAGGAGCAACAGAAGAGCAGTGTTCACACGTACCCTTCTTATGCGCATACACCAGTCGTCAAACTCGTCCTCTGTTCTGCAGAAGAAACCCTGGCAGACACCAGACAAAACAATCAGCTGTGCAACATCTACGTTGCTGTCAAAAGGTTTTTTTCTGCCTGCTCACATTCACAACGAACAATGGGCTATAGTTTGAAATCCCTCCCTGCCATTCCTACCGCGGCGATGGACGGGTCCAGTTCACAGATGTGCATGCGACAGGGTGGGTGCTGACAATGGTACGTCTCATCGGGGACCTGGCTGTCCTCGCACGGCTCCACTGCAGGCTGTGTGGTGTGTGGGTCTAAATAGATGAGTTCCTCTCCTGATGGGGGAGAGGGGGGGGGAAAAGTATGTTTCCAAATACACACCGGGCCAGACAATGTAGAATGAATGTGGTGAGCAGGAGTTTGCTTGCAAATGCAGTTGGGTGTTTTTATATTCACAAACACAGAGACCAGACATACCGACATAACCAATGAAGTAATGGGCACTGTTGGGTTTCCCCCCAATAACGCCCAGGGACTGAGGCAGCATGAAGCATTGCTGTGAAAAGAGACAAGAGGGTTTTTATCTCACCCCTGCTGCACCTCAGTGTTCATGTTAGCACCAGTCCTCTAACATGTCTTTACTGAACTCCCAAACATTGCCAGTGTTTTTTGAACCTGGGACAGATTTTTTTTTTTTAAAGTTACGGTTACTAGCGTACTAACGTCATCACCTCGTGAGGTTGATGTGTTGAGCTTGTTAGAACACATGCTTTTTTTGCGCAACCAGCAGACACGGGCACGGCATTAGCATTCATCTGGAGTCATGTTTCGGGCCGCCTGATGAACATAACTGCAATATACACTCGCTTTTTTTAGCTCTGGTTCAAGCTCCACCAGCTCCTGAGAAAAATATCAGGATCTTTAGCAGCTAACTGACTCTACAAAACACTGACACTTTACCGTCTGATGCTGGGCCAGTTAGCGTACAGAGTTTTCTGCCAAAAAACAATGAGTGGTGACACACGCCAAACCAGAACGATGAGTAAAACTTAATTAGATGCTGTAAAAAAGTGAATATCTTGTATGTTGTTTTTGTTTTTACTTTCTTTTTATAATCTTACGTCTCTTTTTATATATTTTTACAGTGACTTTCAGAGGCTCTTTTATATTTATTTAACTGTTTTGCAGTTTTTCCAGATGTTTGTACCGATAGGACTGTATCTATTTTCGTTGTACATGTACAATGACAATAAAGACCATTCTAAATTCTAAAGTTCTGCAGAGACGTAGGAACCGTGTTGGGTGACAAACTCTAATCCTCAAATAAGCCCGTACAAGTAGCCAAGTGATAAATTGCTAATATTGAGTATACATAATAGCTGTTTGAAGGAAGTTGTTATATGATGCAGACGGTGCAGTTTGCACTGTGAACGAATCACATCAAGAAGTCGATGTTCACCCCCATTACTTTACATTTCACTTTTGCTGAAAGATAATTATCATCCACTGAAAAGCAGATGATCAAATATCAAGGTTGGGTTTTTCCAGAAAAAAAACTATTCAGAGCCAATCACAACCAAAGAGCCGTGAGCGGTCAGCGTAACATGCTGTGTCTGCACCAACAACAGTTGCATAATCACAGAGATCTGCAGAGCGTTTGAGAGTACACAGACTTTACTCTAAATTATCATATTGCTGTGTAATAATGTAATAAAAATCATTGTGTAATAATGAACACTGACTTACTTGAAGTGTGCACTGCATCACCACCCATGAATAATTAAACTTTTGATGTTGATTTTTTTTACGGAGTTTGATTACACTGCGAGAAAATTAACTTTTCTATTTTAGTAATTTTAGTTGTGTAAAGTCTCCAAACACCCACCGGCAAACTTATGGGACCAAAGAGTAATTATCTTATTTATTATTTTAACATGTGCAGTATCTCACCTTGAGGGTTTCGATGTAGGCCTCATTTATGTCGCTCAGACCCAGCCTGAGGGGGATAAGCAGTACCAGAGGCTTCCAGAGAGCCGTTTCCTCCTCGGCCATGGCACAGGCACCCTCGAGGCAGCCGTTCAGCTCCCCCTGCCCCTCTGCTCCCCCACAGGCTCCTGCCGCATCCAGCCAGGGCATGCAGAGACGCTCTGCAGTAGAGAAAAATATATTAACTTTAACACAAAGTGTTTGAAATATAACCGTTGTCTGTTCTGCAGACAAGGAAAAACACGTCTGAGGTTCAGTTTGTCTTCGATGTGAGATGACTACACTGAGCCAGATTAGCATGAGGTCATGCAGCAGACTAAAGAGATAGACATGCTCTGTGTGTTTTACTTTTCTCAAACAAAATTTTTCTTAAGAGCTTCTCGTTTTCTGTGCAGTGACAGTCCATAGTTTAACCTGGAGTGTATTACTGGAGTGACATTTAAACCGCTTGTGCTAATGTATGACAATAGGGGAACACAACTGCACTCACTGATCTCCTCGATGACCACGGTGTTGTCCATCGCCACGTGTACAACTAATCTGCTCCATGTATCAAACACCGCCAGCTTCCTGAGAACGAGACGACACATCGACACAGTCACAACTTTTGGGCTTTGCCAATTTAAAGGACAGTGTAAAGAATAGTATCTTTGGTTTAATCATTGGACAGAGTGAAGTCAATACATGTTGAGAGTGGGGAAAAAAACAAGATTATAAAAGATTTTATTATTATTATTTTATATGGACAGAAGCGTTTCAAATTGACATGGGTTCAGGCTGGGCTCTGACAAAAATTTAGATTTGATGTTTGGATTCAATTACCTCGATCAAACTCTTGGTGGAAATGTGCTCAAATGTAGCAAAGTCAAAGAAAAACTTATTTGGTTTGCAAAAAGGAGAACACAACAATATAAATAACACATTTGTTAAAACTCAAGGATACACACAATGCATTTTGGTAAAATACACATTCCACCTTCATCACCAGTAGTCATGTGCAACACCCATCCTCCTTTGTCTTGCTCCGTGACATTTTCGTTTAGCCGTATACTTTGTATGAGGATGTATGACAACTTGAACTTAAATGGTAAATTGTTTTACAAAAATTATATAATAAAGCAAAAATGCAAATCATTAATGGCTTCCAAATTTTAGTAAGTGTAACTCTCAGTTCTTCTTTTGGACAGGGCAATAATAAAATTTTAAAAAGCAATTTATTCCTTTTTTGCAAAAATAAACACAACAGTAATTGATATTAAAATAGCCATTACTTTTATCTTCTTCACTGCACTTACTTTAGAACCTGGGCGACTGTGTTTGGTCCGTACCACTGGCCGATAGGTTTTCCCTCTCCAACTCCCATTTGGGCTGCAGCGTTGAGGAAGACAAGAACCACGTCATGCAAACAGTTTCAGGACTGACCGAGTGAGAGCTCTTCGTGTGACTGAAAGGGTTTGACAGTTACTCACCAATTTGATGGAGAGAATAATAGCTGTCCTTTTTGTCAATGAAGGCGTTGAGAATACTGATGTACTCTTCTCTTTGTTTCTGGCCTCCGGCCCATCTCCAGTCTGAGAACAAGAAAAACAGTTATGAAATCTGTGTAAAACTATAGTCTACTCACTGGAGAAGAGCCGTTAGTGTCACACAGTGATGAAATCCTCTTTCACCAATATCCATCTATAAATCATAGATATCCGTATATTGCATGTGTATTTTTAAAGTTGTCTTACCTCTGCCTAAATGTCTACACAACAAGGCCTCGCCTAGAATCATCTGGCCACATCGTAACATACAACCCCATCCCGTATCTGATGTTGGGCCTGTCCCACCTGAAACACATTCAAAAACCGTCCATGAAATCCCTCAAGTCAAAAAAGAAGAAGGTGAAAACCAAGATGAGTCAAATCTCAAGCCGACTCAAACTCAACTCAAATGTATATGTATGTTGTTTTGCCACTTACCAATCGGTGGGAAGTTTTTTCTGTATGTGAACCACAGTCGTGAAGTGACATCTGATAGAATCTCATCTTTCTCTACACGGGGAGCAGAAATCACCATCGTACAATTACAACCACAAAGAGCGAAGTGTGCACATCTTTTGTAACCATAAAAACTCCCTTCTCTCTTCCTCACATTCAGTATAAATCCCAAAGGCCTACCTGTGAGCGCATTGTATTCTTTGCCTAAGACCCACACAGGCTCCGAGGTCTCAGGGAAATCTTCAAACTCTCCAAAGCGAAGTGTGTCATATGTCAAGGTAGCTGCAAAAGAGCACATAGCGCATAGTCAAATGTGAGCCTGTAGAGAATAGCGAGGTTGGAAATTAATTTTGTTGATCAGTAGCAACTCGATGCAGCTGACTGAAGTGAAGCAATCGGGTAGTAAAGATGGATGGAGTAGCCATTAGTTGCTTGATAAGTATTCCAGGCTCTTCCAGGAAGGATGCTCTCTCTCTCTCTCTCTCTCTCTCTATATATATTCCAATCTAAACGGTATCTAGCATTTTAAACCCATGCTACTTTAGATTAACCGTGTCTCATCTTATATGCAAGGGAGCAACTGAAGGAGGAATCTTCCTGTGGGATAAAAACAAAGGCTCAAGTTTCAGATTCCATCCAAATGCATTTCATAGCCAAAATGAACACACCTTAAAAAACGAGCTCCACAAAGTAAGGGAAAACAAAATATTGTACTCAGGAATTCAGCATTTCACTCCCATAACATCGGAGGATTTGTGAGAGTCCGATTTTAAGAGAGAAAGGTCAAATTTGTTTCTGCAGAGGCAGAGATATCCTGACATTCAATCCGTTACATGGATAAAGCTAAAAATAAATAAATGCTAGTCCGTACAAATCCTTTCAAGTCTTTCTGTGATACATTTTTGTTGTGTCCAGGCCAAGACCCAGGTCACTATGAGGTCATTAGGGCTATTTAATTTTTCAAAAAACCTCCTCCAACCCAACAGAAGACATTTAAAATAAGTTTGGATGGATTGAATAATCACGACTCAATACAAGAAGAATTCATTTGATGTTTAAAATCAGAGGATACTTTACTATGTGTAGAACAAACATAACAAACTGATTGATTTGCATCAGTGAAAACATGGCAGCAGTGACGGCGCCCTGGTGATTTGTCAGTCACCTAAGAAGTCTCTCGTGTGGTCGTATTCGGCTTTTATAACTGCGCTGAGAGAAATCGATCGAAGACGGTCCCCTGGTCTGCAGAACACGAAGAGAGAAAATCACTGCGAAAGGTGGGAACCCCTTGAAAGCAAGGCAAGTTGACGTTCAGCTGTGGGGACTTGGGAACAATGTTGACGTGACACTTTCCGTTTCCTACTCGTCTCAATATATTTCACACTGTTCTGCATCTGCAGGTGGTAGCACACAGACACACACACACGGCTGACAGTCGCAAAAATGGTTCAGGCAGGAAAGACGACTATGGGCTCCTCGAAGAGCTCTCTCTGTTATGTATGTCATCGGCTACTTTTGAAATCCACTTTCAGACTGAACAACAGTTAATTAGTTATTGAGTTGTGTCCCAGATTGAGAAGAAAGATGACTTTTGGGACAGCGGTTAAGGGTTAACGCAGGTCCCCAGGAAAGGAACTGAAGTCTGTCCCGTCCCCAACAGTGACCTAGATATACGTGTGTGTGAAGACAAATCGTAGTAATATGAATATGTAACATCAACAACAATACAATAATGGTGATCATCAGAAAGACTGGTGCTTGTTGTTATGTGGTGATGTGGTTTATTCCAATATGAGACCGCCAGGACTTTCTCCCCCACATGACTAATGGAAAGTCGACGAGCTCAGCTCACCACCTTGTCAGCCCCCGCAGGTCAACAGGGAGGAGGGAGAGATCTTTAAAGTCTACACTGACTAAACTACACGAGTCCTGCTCTCACACCAGAGAGACTCTCGTAGCTAACAGTTCCCAGGGCTAACAGGCACCTAGCATTGTGTGTGTGTGTGTGTGTCACGGTGACGGAGCGTCGACTCGGATGTTCATCTTGGGCGTAACTTAACACGTTAACATGTAGTCACAGCGAGGGACGGGGGGAGGCGAATTGTCAGACGCGACGCGTATCAGCGACCCATGTCACGAACCGTGATTTCATGCGGACGCCACGCAGGAGGTCACGCGGCTCCGCGGTGAGCTGTCACGGCGGGCGGAGTGCCACATTTAGCAACAACGGCGGGCTAACGTGAGCTAGCAGCTAGCTTTAGCCGTCACTTTAGCAGGCTAACGTCACCGAGGCTACAAAAGAACTAAGGGGGCTGTGTTGGGCTGGCGCCTGGAAATGGCAATTCCTGTCATGACACGGCGGGGGGGTTGTTGGCAGGTATGACACGGCGACTTTGTGATCGTTTTTGTGGCTGGACTTGTTTGCCAAAGGGAGAGAAAAACAATGTTATTTCAGTGTAAACGCTCGCTTACCTGCATCCATCCCGACGGTCTTCACCCTATCTTGTTTGTTGTTTTCTGCAGTCTGACGCGCTCGCCCAATGGGAAGAGACTTCCGCTGAGGAATTCCGAGAGGGGCGGGACATATCTCGAGACAACCAATAAAACGTGGACCAATCTGTGGCCGCTGACGTAGCCATCCCGTTGAAAACAGTTGGTGGTGCGTTCACGTACACATGCAAGCGGATGTTATTACTATAATCTTATTTGACCATAAAATAGGGACGGTAAATATATTTTCTCCATTGAACAGATTTCTAGAGTCATCACATACAGTAAGCAAGAATGATTTTAAATATCTTGATCAGGAACAGCCTTCCAATTCACTGTGTTTACCACCCACCTGCCATACACAGTAATTAGTGATATTTACAACTAAAGAACTGACAAGAGAGTTGTAAGAACCATTTATTACTCTTAATATTTACAGTTGCACAAGATTTACTTATTTACTCACACAGTCTTCCAAACACATTCTCTATAAAAGTGAGATTATTCATGGAATAAATTCTACTCACAAAGGGAAATGTTATCAAAGTGCTCTATTTCAGAGAAAACATCCCGTAACCTGCATTTCTATCACAGTACGGCAACGTAACACACGGCCTCACAGTGAAAAAGGGACTACAGAGAGCAAGAACTGCAGTGAATGTACAGAGCTGACTGAAATACAGTCTGAAGTAGTTGTAGGCTCAATTCATCTGACTTATTGGGGACTGGGGAGGGGGCCTTAACCTTTTAGTTGAATTTTATTGAAAAGCAAGGCTGATCTCAAGAGTAAAGTTTTCTATTAGTTATAATGTCATAATGTGTTACTTCACTTCACCAATTATTAGATAACATTTCCATGTGTGATTCTGCACATTAACTACACGACAGGCTGAACTTTTAATCGAACATCAAGCCTTGTCTTTCTTTGTAGTTGTGATTCAGAATAAAGTGAAGGAACAACTTGTGGGTTATATCTCTAAAATATAGTTTTCCCAAAAACTGACCTGTTGCTCCTGCTAGATACTAGCTATTGCGACAAAAAAAATAAAAACCTGAAAAGGGGGACAGGGTCGTTGATGGTGAAGCTGAAACAAAATATAAATCTTTCTTCCCTTCAGCAAAGAGAAAGAAATACATAAACCCTTCTCCTTTTCTGAACCCCAACCTCCAAATAATTTTCATACAGTCCCTTAGTTAGAGGAAAAGAGGATGCATTTTCACATTTATTTAAACATGCACTAGTCCGTTGGCTTGTTTATGCCATCCAAAACAGGAGATCAGGTCACAGAGTTGGCCTCAGGATATTCTCAGTTTGCGTGCCAAAAAAAACGCAGTTACCATTTCCACCACTAGGGGCAGCCAAACCCCTGTCAAAACAGTTCTGCCGTTCGTGGGAAAAATGAAAAAGCTCAAATCATTTACAGAGGGTGATTTTATACATTCACATCAAATGTGTGCCAATATACTGCGTAGCTGTATTTAATAATAAATAGACACGAGGAAGAAGCAGAAGAAGCGAGGGGAGTCCACTGCCTGTGAGGGGATACAGTAGGTGTTCAGAAATGAAGGCTCAGTGCAAAATTTGTGTAAACGTAATCCAAAGCAGTGGATGCCTTAGTGCAGGGGTGCTGGTGGTGGTTTGTGCGGTGCCGGTCAAGTCTTTCACTTCTCTCTGAGGAGGTATAACACCACGGCCTTCAGATAGTGTCCACAGGCGCAGGCGGCCGTCACCAGCCAGTGAGAGCGGAAGCTGGGATCGGTGTTCACCACGCATTTCGTCATGTCCACCTGCAACAGCGGAGAGGACACCAGAGTCATGACCCACAGATCTCACGTCGCTTGACTCTGACTCTCGCAGAAAGCAACACAGAAAAGTCTCAAGTTTGAGGGAAACGATCTACTCACAAATATGTGATTTCGATGCCAAGGCCCACACTGTAATATCAGCAAAGCTCTACTTGTAAACATTCACAAAGCATTCGACCCCTTCACCTTTTTTTCCGCATCTTGTTCTGTTGCAGCCTCATGTAAGTTTTTGAATACATTTTTCCCCACATCAATCTACACTCTTTCAAATATTTTTTTCATTTTTATTTTCAGTTTTCAGTCACTTTGCAATGACACTTGCAATTTAGCGCAGATGCCTCATATCTCTCTTTCATTTTTGAGATGTTTCAGCACTATAGCTGCAACAGTCAATAGATTGATCGATTAGTAATCGCCTGCTAACTTAATCCCCAAATACTTGGTTAATCGGTTATAGTAGTTTTTATGAAAAAATTTAATTCTCTGATTTCAGCTTCTTAAATGTGAATATTTTATGGTTTCTTTGCTCCTCTATGTCAGTAAACTGTGTGAGGAAAAAACAAAACATCATCTTGGGGTTTGGGGAAAAACAATTGACATTATTCACCATGGACCAAACACCTAATCGATTAAGCGGGAAAATAATCGACAAACTAATCGATAATGAAAATAACCGTTTAGTTGCAGCCCTATTCGACACCTTGATTGGAATCCAGCTGTGGTAAATTCAACCGACTGGACATGATATGGAAACGCACAGATCTGCCTACATGACTCCTCACATCTTTCACATCAGAGCAAAAACCAAGTCGTGGGTCCGGATGAACATCCTGCAGAGCTCAGACACTAAGAGAGATTGGGTCGAGGCACAGATTTTGGGGGCAGGCTTCAGCTGCCTCGAAGCCTCCATAATAATCAAACTGAGGAAATGTGGAACAACGACAGGGGAGAGCCTAGGTAAGAGAGGAGACCAAGAACACGATGGTCGATCCGCCTGAGCTCCAGTCATCCTGTGTGGGGGATGAAAGCAGCTAAAAGACTCTCGGACTGAGAGAAACATGACTTTTGTTGTCCGATGTCACCAAGATCTATCTCATCACCTGCCCCGTACCATTCCAGACGTTAAGCCTGGTGGATTGCAGCGTCTTGCTGTGGGGTTTGTGTTTTCATCAGCGGCGGGGACTGGGAGACTAGTCCGTGTGCAGGGGAAGCCAAACGGAGCAATGTTCAGGAATATCCTTAATGAAAAAACCCGGTTCCAGAGGAGCTCAGGATCTCAGACTGGGCCAGAGGATCACCTGCCAACAAGACATCGACACTGAGCCCGCAGCCGAGCTTATGGACGACTCTGTGACTGTTGTGACGTTTTCCCTAAATGCTGACATCACCTGGCGGTGCAGAAAATAGGACGGTTGGAGTTCGGACGGCAGCAGTGAAAAACAGGTCCCTCGTTTGTGCTCGCGAGGTCAGTTATACAATGCATTGCTCTTCATTTTGTCACACTCCATTTGTCCTCCGCACACAGCTGACTTGGCTGCCATGTCCCCCCCGAGTACAAGAGCGCTCATTTGTTTTCAGCGCTCTTTCCAGCAGAGCCGAGGCACAGACGGAGGCATGTTGCCAGGCCTTGTTACTCCATGTGGCTGAGTTTCAGTTGAAGGTTTTTTAAGCAGGATTTGATCAGGAAAGAATCTACACGGCTTCTCCTTCTATGTCACTCAAGGGCTCCAATGTATGTGTAGCTGTTCACTTTTGCAAACACTCACCACACACCGAAAAATGACGAGTTAAAGGGGCAGTAGACTGTCTTTGTTGTTGTTATTGTTGTTGATGATGTGACTGCAGTGACCGGGCGGCGAACTCGCAACTCGCAGCCCCTGGGTATGGGAGACTGACGCGCTAACCACGGGGCCAAGCAAAGCCCTGAGTCATGGCAAACTTCGCCAGAGCGTTTCTTAAGGTGTCGGCACGCGATGTTTACAAACTGCACACACAGCACTGTGAGGTGCGGTCCGCACCATTTCTTTTGTTTTCGATTTACAGAACCAGGGCCGGGCTAAATACCTGGAATCTTTTGGGGTGCACACACCAGAACCGACTGCTAGCGGACCGTGAGGTGTGTTGGCTTGAAATCGCCTACTGCCCCTTTAAATCCAAGTCAACTTTTGTGGACGTGCGCTGTGATGTGGCTAAATTGGAGAAGTTGAACAATGTCCTAAGAGTCCTTAGTGAGACCAAATAGAGGTATAGCAGATTTCAAGCAAACGCTTGGAGAAACCAAATGCTACTAGGGTTGGACGGTGGGTCGCGCTGAGGGCATGACTGCGGAGCGGTGACTGCATACAGAAGTCGTGACATCACAAAGTTACTGAAGTCCACGCAGCTCACTTCAAGGTACAGTTTCTGAACTCTGGCTGTGTGCATTTCTCCACAGATGGTTCCCCTTTGATACTTTCACAGTATTTATACAGCAGCCAGACCTTTATATGGTAGACATGGTCAGCTCGCTTTCTACAACGTGGGACCTTTAAAACGTGCGTAAATTTGTAAGTCAGACAAAGAGAAGGATTTGAAGATGTCACTATTAGGCCCTGGGACACTATGATGGCCGTTCTCCCTTATTCAGTGATAAGCTTGACCTCCTAACAACTGATCCGCAAATTTGTCGGTGATGAAAGACAATCGTTAGTTGCAGTACCGCAAGTACTCAGATATCTTGTTGTGCGTTGTCTACCATACTTCATCATTTCAAACCCTTTATTATAATCCCATAAAATTCCTGAACCCATGTTGAGACTTGGAATACATGTTGGTGAGCTTTGATGATTTAACATTTGAGCACGTCAAGCAAGCACACGCACACACACACACACACACACACACACACACACACACACACACACACACACACACACACACACACACACACACACACACACACACACAAACACACACACACACACACGCACACGCACACACACACACACACACACACACACACACACACACACACACACACACACACACACACACACACACACACTAAAGGCAGACACACAAAAAGCAATCAGGTAAATAAAAAATATTAACTCTTACCCAGCCCCCTTTCCTTTTAATCCAGGAGGCCAGACTCTTGCGGACAAACTCTCCCATGCAGTCGACGATGGTGTGGACCATGGCTGGATGCCCGTGGCGCACACAGTCCACTGCCAAGGCCCCTGCCACGGCGTACAAAGAAACCACCTTTCCCCACGTAATACCTGACAAAGACACACAAGCGTTAACGTTTTTGGAAGAAACCGAATCGCAGCAGTCATCAAAGCTTCATCCATAATCATCTATGTCCCCCTGTAAAGTGGCGTGTCTGCTCTATTTGAGTGTATTTGAAGTAGGTTTTTCGGGCAGCGAATGTGTGTGTGTGTGTCTCTCTCTAAGATGGATGAACAACTAAAGAAGCCGCATTGGGCCCCGCATGCCAGTCTGTCCCACAGAGACAAAAAACCCCAAACACAGGGGCTAGGAGCGGCAGTCCAGGCAGTACGCCTCACTTGATAAGTGAGCGGATCATTTTTCCAACTCAGTTCACGTGTGGAGCGAAGCTCTCTGCCGCCGCGCCATTTACAGTCAAAGCTCTCGGACTATTTCGGCAGTGTTTACATGTCCAATGCATACAAAGTGAGCGTCGGCTCCATCCATCTTCTGCAACTGTCGCCCACGATGGATTCAGAGAACCTCATGGACGGGGGTCATGTTTCTCCTCAGCGGCGTGAATGTGGACTTTGCGGGATGGTTACACTGTGTGCACTTTTCCAAGTGCTGTCTGAGTCTGGCAGTTACACCCTGCACGACCTAATTGTAATCATCCGGACGGGAAAAGACAAAGCAGCGCTACTCGGGTACGTGAGAATACCAAGACGACGGCATCTCCCCGTCTGGATGCTTGAGTCGTTCGGCAGCCCGACACACACGTGTCGCACTTGTTGTTCGTTTCGCGTTCATCTCGTGTCCAGTTCATCCCAAACCAGCTCAGTGAGGTTTAAAAGGGGCAGCAAGCGATTTTTGCAGAAAGGTTGCCGCTCTCTTTTGTTACTGTTGATGGTTTTGCTGCTCCGGCCCGGGGCCTCGAGCCTGCAGCCTCAGGTATGGGAGACCGACGCCCTAACCACTAGGTCCAAAACCCCTGACTTGAGGATGTACAGAGCCCGGGCTGAGCCGAAAACATGGATTTTTTTTCCCGGCGAGCACTCACAGAACCGACAGCTAGCGGACCCTGATGAAATATTCCCTGTGGTGTGTACGTTTCAAATCGCTTATTGCCCCTTTAAGTCCGGAGACTCTCCATCGTGTGAAGCCTCCGTCTGCTTCTTTTCCTCAAAACGTTTTGGGTCATTATCTCGCCGCAGCGAGGAAACCGTGGCCTCTCTGTCACGTGCCTCTTTCTCAATAATTTCCAGTACTGCTTCCTGCAGGACAGTAGTGTCCTTACATTGCGTCAGAGGGTTTAGCGACGCGGTCTGTTCCCGACGCTGCCCTTTGTACGGACAGAGCGTTTGTTGGGACACCTGTAGGAATTGGTTTTCCTCGATCCCTGAAGAAGGCCCGTTTTCTATCTTTGTAATTGGAAAACTGATACAGCGGACGCTGGGATATTCAGACATTCGGCGGTTCCACAGTATTCAGCATTCCACTATGTTCACGAGCCAGCCTCCCAACTTTGTCTGCCATTTGAGGCTGGACATGTAGTTTACAGCAAGAGCATGTGTCATTGGAAACAGCTGTCTGTGGAGAGACTCAGCCAAAACAGTAAAGGTGCGGGTTGTAAAAGAGTAGTGCTGAGCGGGAATCAGACACACATTAATCTGATCCTTTTAATAATATAAACGTATCTTTAAATATAAAGGGGTTCACAAAGGGCTAAGAGAAAAAAAAGAAGGTCATCTCATCTCATGCTGCAGCTGCATGGTGTAACATCTGTGGTGTTTCAGCCGTAGTTTTATCAGGGCATTCTCGAACTGCAGCGTGTCATTATGTGACTGAGCTCATGCACTTCAGACAATTTTGTGGTCACAATCTACCGCTGCCCATGACTTCCTCCTCCCGCAGGGACAAGTCCGGAGCGTCAGCTCCACTCATTGTCCAAATTTACACTGTGATCGCGGAAGACAGCTTTCTGAACCTGTGAGCTGAAACTAAAGCCGAACTACAATAGTCTTCTCCCCCTGTATAACTTCCCAAATATAAACACCCCAGTCATAATTATAACCAAAAGAGCATGTTTGGATAAAGGTACAGTTAATCTTGACATTTCTGAAGTCGTCAGCAATTTCTAAGTAACTGTGCTCATCGTAAAGACCAGATTAACCTGAATTTTTTGTAATTGCCTTTGCAGCAGGTTGCCTTGTTGCATTCCCCGAAGGATTAAACCAGCTGAGATTCATGACTCCTCTCCAAACCGTCTGTAAGAATCACGTTCACCTAATATGGACTGAACGCTTTCCCTAGGTTTCCTGTCCTCGGAGGAGATAATGACAGCACCAAAATGTTTTTTGACTGACTACTTTAGAAGTATTTACATGAAAAAGCTCGACTGAAAGTAGTTTATTTTAGATGGAACGAGGAAAGCATGAAAAGCACTAATAGGAGAAGTAACATAAGTACTCCTAACTTTCAATATCTTCATTGTATTTGCAGTTCCTCCTAGCCAGAGACGATTACACGAAGAACTTCCCTAAAAGGACAAATCTTCCTCTACTTTCAAGTCCGAGTTCAGTCAGCGATGAACAACCATTGTCAAAGGAACAAAGTGCTGAAGTTAGTTCGCATGACCGAAGTTAGTTGCCATGACGCAGGGCCGCGTGCGCGGCTCACAGTGCAAACAGATTTCGGCGGCCCAGGACCCACCTGTGGAGAAAATGTCTGCGGCCACGGCCAGGAAGGCGTCGGACACCACGCTCTCCGACGCCACCGTGATGTTCAGCTGCCGCGCCACGTTGCGGTAAACGTTGGGTCGGAGGTATTCCAACTCGTCACCTGTTCAGGACAAAAGACGTTGATGAACCAAATGTCAAAATGTAAGATTTACTGAATTCTGCACTGAATGTAGGGAGTGCCTCTTTGCATTTAGGCCTCGCGCGCGCACAAAACTAAAGGGCGACTTCGTGTCTTTTAAAAGCAATGACGCATTGTTACTCTCAACAATGAAGAGCTGAATTTATAAGCAATAAAACACACTGTTGCTCGAATATTTACATCAGGGGGTTTGCTGATACAGCCTCACTTTGTCTGGTATGACCAGTAGCGTACGGTGGCTAATGTTAGGAAATGTTCAAAAGTAATAATAACTGGCTGGAGTCTCTGCTGGTTCCTCGTCAAGAAAATAGTTCATCGCTTAATTGTGTTTTTTTTACATTACACAGTTTTAAATGGACTAAACCAACAAGGTGTAATTTGTTCGTCAAGAGACAGTGTGTGATATTTGGCGGCATCTGGTGGTGAAGTTGCAAACCGCAACCAACTGAGCACCCCAACTCCTCCCTCCCCTCCTTCCCGTGCGCTCAGCGCCAGCGACGGTAGCCGAGCGAAAACTCCTTGCTACGATTTTGTGTTCTACAATTAGTCAAGTGTTGCGTCGTTTCCTGCCGTTGCCGGTCATGAATTTGTTTTGCTTCCCACGATTCCTCTACTGGTTTACAGCAGCGCAGCAAATTCAACATGACAGAGCAAACATGACGGCATACACAGAAGTCGGATCCACCAATGTTAATATAATTAACTCATTAAAAGTTTTACTAAAATAATATTGGTTCTTGCAGCTGAATATACACAATATGGGCACAGAGTCATGGACAATAGATTCAATTTCTGTAAATAAGTTGTTCTAAATATTACACACTGCAGCTTTAAAGTTCTGGCAGGTGGATTTAGTGTGCCTCTGGAAGTGGCAGCTACAGATTTACTGTACAGACATGAGAGCAATATACATTATTCATCTGCTGCTCAGCAATTCTATTAATGAATTAGTGCACTTTCCAAAATGTTGATTTCACATTCAAATTTTAATTGATGATTTTTAGACTTTGTAACTCACTAGACTTTAAAGGGAACAAAGTCCCAAAGCCGTTTAGTCACTATCTGTCATAGACTTCAGGCTCAGATGTTTGCCAACTCTTTTGTTTGGCCACAACTTTTCGAACTAACCTTCGAGTATCTCTGCCCATGTGTTTGTTTTTTTAATTCCATCTGAGTTTCCAGCTAATCCTAATAATTCCTAAACTGGAGCTGGGGCGGTTCCCACAAATGGTGAGGTGAAACCTCCCACTGTCTCCCAGTTATCACAGTGGGCAAGGATCCAAGCAGGAAAATTGTTTCCGAAATGAAACCGTGGGGCTTGTTTTTTTTATTCTAGGGAATTCCTTCAAGGTCTTCCAGAGAAAATGACAAGGTAATCCCGCCACACATTTCATAATGACGGAATCTGAAAGTCAAACGGGGCGGGACTGTCTGATGTCATGATACCGAGCACCCCCCCCCCCCCCCCACCCCATCCCCCCCCCATCCCCGAACACAAAACCAGAACATCCCAGAGCGTCTAAAAAACTTTACTAAACATGTTTCCTTTCATGTTCACGCAAACTAAAAGGCGTCAGCACATTCTCCCTCAAACGCCTACCGTGTAAAACTTTTAAAAATATATTAAAGGCCCCCAAATCCCATGGAACATACCAAGGACATGACCTTTGCCCTTTCAGTGGTATAAAAACATATGAGCTCATCGTTGCAGTGTCTGGGTATAAAACACTATATACCCACACTATGAAGATCTGTGGGTGACCCCTGATTCTCAAGCTACGAAAAATATACTTTATGATGGCGTGTGCAGTTTGAAGGTGAACTCACCCAGCCACAGCAGCACCGACGATATCTCTCCCAGCGTCCCGCCCGACGCGGCCAGCCCGTGGTCGGGATTGGACCAGCCCACGCCGGCGCGGTTCAGCCGGGAGTGGATGTAGTCCCGGCACAGCGCCTTGGCCTGGGACACCAGCTCCTTGTCGGTGGGCGAGCGGTCGAACACCTCGGCCGCGAACACGGACGAGCGGCGCAACATCTCCATGCCGCGCCGCGCCGTCATCCGCCGCGCGGCGCGCTGCTCACCGTCCCGCCGCGCGCCTCCGCCTCCACCGCCGCGCGCGCACGGCGGCCACTTGCACCCCCAACCGAGCGGCGCGCGCGCGCGCGCTCGCACACACACACGTCCTCCGGCCGCCGCTTCTCCTCCGCGGGACGGGGGGACACTATTGCGGAGATTATCCTGCACAACAAGCACGCGGATTAGTTTGGGGATATAGTTTGACAGGATGGATAAATCTGTCCTCCCGGGGCTCGACGAGAACCCGAGGAAGACACTTCACCGGGGAGAAAGTTAGACACTCAGCCTTTAGAAGTTATATATAAATATATAAATATATATATATATATATGAATCCATATTCAGCGATAGTGCGCCTACACTGTCTTACAGTGAAGATATGAGGTTACTTAGATTACTCTTACCCGAGAATGAATAGACTAAAGGAGCCGTGTGCCCTACACCATCCTCCTCTTACACGGGTCCATCTTGACTTGTCATTGAGCAGAAAAGTGCTTTTGATCGCCGAGGGTTTTCCTGCTATTCCAGGAGACTCAAAAAAAGAAAAAAGAAAAAAAAAGCGCTCTCAAGTTTACAGCCTGACAGGCTTTCCTTCTAAGGGCACTTATTGTGGAGTCCACGGGCGGAGATAAGCGGAGCGACACAAGCCCCGCCCCTCGCCCCGCCCCGCCCGCCCCCTCCGTCCTCATCCCAGTTCAAGCAGCGAGCACACTGTCCGATAACCGGGCTATTAACTTTGATAAAACATTAAGACTCTCAGCTCAATCTTCTATTTCACTGGCAAATCACACAGGGGAGATTGCCACGGTAAAACAAAGTCTATATCATCCTGAATGTGTGAGCAGGCTGTGAATGCTGAAAACTACAGTGTGACTTCTGTGAAAACTTTGAATGTGACAACTCAGTGAGTGAAAAACTGTCGAGATATGAACCTGAAGACTTGAAGATTAAAAATGATTGCTCCAACGATTTATTATTGCTCCTCTGTACAGTCTGGGCAGATAAAAAATAAGAAAAAGAATATTTGAAATTAAAGCAGCAATGAATGAGATGTAGTTAGTTTTGTTACCCCTGGCGAGGGTGAGGCTCCATCAACACAGGATCACACATTTCCTATTAAAAATATAACGTTCATTAGACTCTCCCTGCCTTGTTTAGTCTGTTATCGGAGTAAGAATCAGATTTACTGTATTGATCTACTATTCTTCCTGATTCTTCTTCGATTTGGCTCGAGCCAAGATAACCTATGCTGACATCACCATGACATCATCAGGGTTGTTTTATCACACGGACAGAAGCTCAGAGTGACAGATGCTTTACTCAGCTGTGAATCAGTGAGTTGCTTTATGTTTGTGCTTTACACAACGCTTTAGGCCCGTGTAAAACTTGTTTATTATTCTATAGCAAGTCTGCCATTCAAATCCTGATTTAAAACATAAACAATCTTGGCCTCTGCGATAGGCTGGCTACCTGTCCAGGGTGTACCCGGCCTCTCGCCCAGTGTTAGCTGGGATTGGCTCCAGCCCCCTGTGACCCTTAAATGGATAAAGCGGTAGACGATGGATGGATGGATGGACAATCTTGGCCTTAAATGTGAATTCAGTTGCACACCATGACCTTCTAAGACTATATCAGTGGTGTGACAGTTGCATCAAGTTTAGCTTAAATGGAACCGCAATATAGCCACAGGAAAAGTTTGATATTTGGGGGAAATAGATTAGTTGCTTTGTTGCTAATGTTAAGAGTTACAGTACAGAAGAAAGATGATACCACAGGTCTGTGCAGTAAATATTAGGCTACAGCTCCAGCAGCCAATAAGCTTGACTTACAACACGGAGTGGGAAAAAGGGAAACAGATAGTGTAGTTTAATCAGAGGAGATATAACATGTTGAATAGTGAGTAGGCCGATTTATTCCTGATGTGTATATGTACTGTTGTTTGCAATCTCGGACAGAGTCAGGATTACTAAACTAGGCTGCTGGGATATAAGACAAGATAATTCCTTTACTCGTCCCACAACAGGACAATTTGGATGTTACAGCAGTAAAGTGGTTAGCAGAATAGGGAAAAAAGGCAATAAGATATGTAGAAAATATTCAATCTAAATACCATACAGAGTACAAAGCAGTAACAATAATTGTACATGGAGAATAAGTATTGCAGTGTGTAGCTGCACTGTGGCACAGAACAAAAAGGAAAGTGAATATTGCACTTTTAAGTGTTCCAGTGAATTATTACATACATTAAAAAAATATATAGCATTATATTTCCTGTACAAACAGGAGTGTGGTTACATCATGAACTGTTGCACTTTCAACAGGCGAATAAGGTGAAAGGTCATGGTCACAATAGTGTCTGCCTGCTTATTATGTTGTATTTCAACTGAGAAAGGCGTGTTCCCTCTGTGGCATGATATCATTACGAGGACTTGAAACCAACACAATGCCCTCTCTTTCTCTCGCTCTCTCAGTTCTGAATGCAACATATTCCATGAGCCCATTGTGTTGCGGATGTGAAATTGTCATCCGCAAACTTACAACATTGACTAGTCCAATTAGAAAAAAACACAAATGTAAATGTGCAGCCAAGTTGTTTTAAAAAAAAAAAAAAAAAATTTTAAAAAAAAAAGCAAAACATCACGACACACCTTCTCCACTCCCTCTACAAGGGAAACTGTCAGAGCAGATTTCCTTGGCAGACAAGACAATATTTGGGATTTCTGCGGAAAGCCGCTCCACCCAGCGATCACGTCGTCTGGACTTGCCCGAGGAATGCCCCGCTTTGTACGTGACTGCTCCACAGATTTTCTTTTGGCGGATCTCTGTTGGTACTTTGGCTGACAACTTAATCACAGAAAAGGATCAGGGAAGACCCCGACAACATCTGGACTCATTTGCTTTTTACGCGCCGGCACACGGAATCCTCGAGGGGATTCTGATACGACGACTCGGCCAGCATCATTCGACATTTAATTTCTACCTGATGAAAGTAGACACAGTTTCAGTGCTCAGATTCACTACCATCGTTACTGTGATGAGTGACCTAACTTGAGAGGATGATTTTACATGCTGTGTGTCATAAGCATCTATTCCTCCTTTGAAGCTAAAACTTCAGAGTAAACTATTTTTGAGTTTAAATTATTGTGAAAATACTACAAATACTATTTCATTTTAAGTAACTGTTAAATTAAACCTAGAGAAAGGTTGTACAGTGACAACAAAACAAAAATGTCATCAGGAAAGGTGCAACCTTCTAGCAAGACATCAGTGGCACACAGGAAAATACTGATATTAGTACATACTTGTTTTCAAGGATGTAGTTATCTATTTATTTAGAAAAAAATAGTTTAGACAGTTATTAGTTACGGCTTATTTTTAAAAGATGAGTCAAACTGCTGGCTGTAAAATGCCTCACATGTGAAGGTCTGACACCAAACATTTGGTCGACATCTGCAGGCTAAGATTTTTTTTCTGGTAAATCTGCAACACGCAGCGTGGGGGCAAAAAAAAGTAAACGCTTCTGGCTGTCGGCTAATAAAGACACAAACTCTTCACTGAAATTATCTTTTATTTGTTAGTTTTTCCCAATGGTATAACACAAAGACTACACGAGGGCATGAACCTGACGACATGCTAAACAATAAATACGGAGTAACATACTCAAATTGTTAACTGTGCAACAGAGTCGGTCTCTTACACACACATACACACACACAGAAAGTCAGATATGGGAGGTGACCTCTGAGGTCGCTGTGTGTTACAGCTCCGGAGGCGGAGGGGGGGGGAGACTACACAGTTGGCTTTTCTGCACACACACGCACACACATAATACACACGCACACAGAGCGTAAAGGTTCCAGTCTTCATAAAAAAAATATTTACCAAATAATACCACGGCTGCACGTAGCACGCTAAATGACCGACAGGAAGTGTCCACGGTTTTCCCATGGGTCGGCTCCCGAAAGACACAATCACCAAGTGACAATTTCTTCGAAATATGTTCTTCTGATTTAAAGAGGGGAAAAAAAAACTCTTCCAGAGTAAACTCTAGAACAACTACAAGCACAGCATGTCCTCGAGTTGTTACCCCTATGCAAAAATATCAACAGGATAAATGATTATATGTGATATTAACTTACGTAGCACCAAACTGGCAATAACGCTGCCTAACTAATCAGGAGCCTTTAAGAAGAACAGCGTCACTCTGAGCATCTGAAACATCAAATTAAGCCCCTTGGACTGGCTTCAGTTTGAGAAATAAACACTCTGACGACACTTCATACAGGCTGATGCTCGACACCCTGCGAAATATTCCCTTTTCCAATGTCTGAAGCCAATATCGTGTGCGTCTTTGTCTCAAAAGTAGCAAAACTTCCCACGGAATCGCCCGGAAATAAAAACGTCTTCTCGTCTCAGACCCGTTTCAACATTTCATTAACTTTCTGCTCGCCACCCCATCTCTCTCTCTCTCACACACACACACACACACACACACACACACACACACACACACACACACACACACACACACACACACACACACACACACACACACACACACACACACACACACACACACACACACACACACACACACACACACACACACACACACACACACACACAGAGAGAGAGAGAGAGAGAGAGAAAGAGAGACCCCCCCCCCAGTCCTTCCAAAGCAAAGAGCACATCCCGTTCTGTTCCTTCATTTTCTCACATACTGTATGACGTGTTTTTCTGTCGCACGGTGCTGTTACCAGACAAAGTTTCAGGCTGGGGGAGAAAACAGTTTAAGCACTTTGTGTCGGATTTGGTCCATAATTAAACAGTATTTCCCGTAGTGTCAGTCTATATGAACTGCCCCGATCGAGCACTACACATGGAAAAAAAACAACAACAAAAAACATTGATCATAATGTACAAGTCTCCCTTTCATTTTATCCTGTATGCTGGAGCAAAATGTTATCATTTACACCATTAATAGGGAAAAGAAAACAAATACACAGACCTTTAGATTTAGTTAAGATGAGAAATGTTAACACTTTGAAAGTGGCAGTACTGTCAGTCTCCACTCGTTAACTGTCCAAATGTTCAGTTCACCGATGATTGACAGCGAGCGTCGAAAAAGAGACTGAATTGAGTTTATGTGACGCCCCGGAGGCCCAGCCTCCGGACATGCGCGTCGCCTTCATTCATTTTCCGTTCATCTCCGCGGGACCCCCCCTTGGTATGAGCAGGCTCATCCGGCCCGCGGTGCTGGCTGCGCTCTTGATCACCTCCATCCATCTGTGGAGGAGACGGCACATCAGCAGACTCGGGTATAAAACTTGTATTATTAAATGACCCTGTCCCAAGTGTGTGATGATAAAGTGGCTCAAGTGCTCGTACCTTTCAAAGGTGTACTCGCTCTCCGCCCGGAAGAAGTAAACGTGGGACTTGAACTGCAGCTTGAAGACGTACTCCTTGTGAATGCCGTCACACTCCTCGGGGGTGCTGACCGTGTAGCCGAGCAGGGGGAGGCTGGCCAGCGGGAAGTCATCCTGTAAACGACAACAACAATCCCTCTCTGCCTCAGTTCAAAAGTTTTCGGAGGTTCCCGTAGAAATAATACAGCTCAGGAATGCTAGGTGCTAACCTGGTGAGTCTTGTAGAAGAACAAGCAGAAGTTGGTGAAAACGACCCAGAGTTTCTGCCAGCCGTTGCTGTTCTTGAACTTCCTCAGCAGGTAGCCAGAGAGCTGGTTCTGCAGACGGAGACAGGGCAGACAGAACGCACAGGTTAGACAGAGGTAATGAAATGACTGCAATCAACGTTGATAAAGTCAGTGATTCTGTGGCAGTGTGCGAGCGACTGGTTGTGCTACATGGTCTGTGGTGTGTTAAAGGTGCAGTAAGCGCGTCTGGAGAACGATTGTTTCTCTGGTATGGGAGACTGACGCGCTAACCACCAGGCCAAAGCCCTGGAGTTGTCTTAAGGTGTCGGCGAGTGATGTTTACAAACTGCGCTCGCAGTGTTGTGTGGTGCAGTCCGCACCATTATTTTGGTTTTCGATTCACAGAGCGCCAGGGGCTGAGCCAAAAACCTGGAAGCGACAGCTAATGGACCGTGAGGAAGAAGGTACATACACAAAACGGGTATTGCTTTAGAATTGCTTACGGCCCCTTTAGTAATGACTTTAACTTCATTATCATGCGTGTTCTTTTCTTCGATTGATCATGCTTTTCCTTTTACTTTTGTGCCGTTAAGTAAAAAAGTAGAACGAAGTCCCTGCTCTGACCCGTGTCATGTACGTTAAATGCCATAGAGATAACAATTAAACTTCTTATTAGTTGAATTTGGGTCTTTATAATCGTCTTATTCGTTTCGTCCTACATGTAAAGAAACCGTACGCTTCAATAGGCTATAGTAGGACAAATGGGGAAATAAGGGATGAGCAGACAATCATACAGACTGAAAACAAACATGCTTGTTAGTTAAATGTTACAAACTGAAGACCAAATGGTAAAACCGCAGCCCTACAGTAACTGTCTGTTGTAAAATATCCATCGCACTTTACAGCCAAACTTCTTTTTTCAGCTCTGACTTTCTGTACTTTTGATGCTTGTTCACACTTATGGTTTCGCTGTGCAATAAAGGGTCTTAAAAGTGTAAAGTGACTAAAATCTAAATTCATTAGTTCTAAAATGTTTTCAACCCGAGTGCTCCTGTTTCTTGCCCTAAACCTCTGATCTATATTTTTTATTAATCATTACCAATTAAACCGTGAAATTCGATCTATTGATTAATATGATGTATAATGTCTGAAAACTCAAACACATCTGCTGTTCACCCTGTCGTCTCCGTCTCATATGTCACGGCCTGTGACTCTAGTACCTGATTCATGCGCAGGTAATCAGTGAGAGAGAGGTTCTGGTTTCGGTACCAGCAAACGTGCGTGATGGTGTTCGGTCTTTGGCCTTGACCGAGGAGGTAGCGGGGAGGAAGCTCCGGCGAGACAGCCGGAGAGCCGAAGACTGAGAGGGTGAAGAGTAGAAGAGGGGGGAAGAAAAAAGGGTGCAGAGAAAGTGTTAGCATGTTAGCTGTGAGGGGAAGAAAAAGGGGAAAGACAAACCAGTTACAGGACAATGCTCCTGGTCTGTGAAGTGAAAGTGTTAAACAACAACAACAACAACAGAGTCTTTCAGAATCACAAGCACAGGAAACTAACAGTCACCAGGGAGAAAGAGGGACGTTAGAGGAAAGTGAAGGGTTAGAAGGAAAAGGTGAAAAGCCGAGATGGACCCAAGAGCGACGACGGCCACTGACAGGAGATGTTGACGAGTGTCAGTGATGTGTGAGTGGTCTGTGTCTTGATGCGGGCAAGAGGAGGAGTACCTCCACAGCCAGACTGTGATCGGACATTGACACGCTGGTGTTGCGGTGCCAGCACACATGCATGGTCGTGTTGGCACGATGGTGCGTCTGCTTGTCCAGTGAGGTCCGGGAGGAGTTCATGTCATCCTCCGACTCCTGCTCCAGAGAGACCTCGTCGGACGAGCCTGCGGGAGGAGGAGGGGGTGTGAGGGATGAGGGAGGAAGAGGAGGAGGAGATGGTGGGACAGGAAGTGGTGCGGAGGAGTGGGATTAACTGTACATTTGGATCGTTGCCAAGTCCCTCAGAGAAAAGCTATTCGAAAAATTCTTAATTTTTAAGAAGAGGAAAAGAAGAAGGCACATAAATCAGACCTTTCCACTTAACCGTGGTTATTATACATTATCACATAATGAGGTTAATCTTACGGTTGGAGCGGTCGCTGAGTCCGGCGTCGAGGAAGATGCTGGACTTTTCGTGAGACTTCTTGGACATGTCAATGGCCAGGTTCAGATCCTCAATCCACTTTCCCATCTCCACTCTAGAGCTGTGAACAAAAAGAGGAGCAAACAAGATATTAATTACACACGTCGGTAAGAAGTTATCCATCTGTACAATACAGGAAGCTGAATTTAAAAAGTTTTTCTTCTTCTTCTCTGTGATTTTACCGTCTTCATTGCACGATATAATTTGTGGGGCTTCTATTAAAGGATCATTCGGTTTATTAACGCTTGTTCATTTTGGTGATATTATTTACTACTGCATATTTCAGATTATCTTGTTACTATTTGGAGGTAAAAACCAAAAGTGTGTGCACAGCTGAAATGTCACTTGTATCACACACTAAAAATGGTTTGTGCTGAACTGCACAAAGTCAAGAAGGTCATAAGTGAACCAGGATAACGCTGACTGCTCAGGTCAGAATTTTATAAATTATGAAGGCGGCTGCTTTATGGTCACATGGTTTAAATTGACAGGCAGTTGCAAAGGAAGTTTTAAAGTATTATTCTTATTTTTTTTCAATCAAAGATGTGCCAGAAACATAATTCTTACTTATTTCTAATCCGAACAAATGCCGTTTTTGTTTTAGAAAAATGACTGTGTGCTCTGATTTCTATATTGAACTTATACAAATTTACACTTAGTCAGTCCTTTAGCAATGCTCTCCAAACATTTACTGATCAACGTTTCACTTGTGACCAGTGGAACTTAGTCTGACAGAAAACTCTCACCTGGCAGCCACCACAATGGTTCTCTGAGCAGAGTAGATGGTGAAGCAGTGGGGCACGGACCACTCATTTTCACTTTCCTCGACCTACGCACAGATGAGGAGTGGGGGGAAAAAAAGGAAGAGAAATTTAAACAGGTGGTAGAAAGAGTTGCAGAGTTCTAATGGTGATCTGAGCAACTCTGTGTTTACAGTGGTTTCAGATTAAGAATTGACAAAAAGGTCACACAGAGCTGTCTACATATATATGGAGTTAAACCATGTCTGTCTTGTCATTCAGCCTCTTATCAGTAAGTTCAGTTTTGGCAAAAGGAAACATCCCTTAACATCACAGTTCATATTGTTATTTGGCCTGGATATACAACTAGAAAAAGTTTGGAGGGACTGAGATGCTTGTCGAGTCTGGAGTAATCTGCTACGTGAGTTTTTTTGGCGATCTGTCTACGCAAGCATGGGAAGTTAGAAGGGTTTCGGGTATTTGGGCGTCCGATCTGGCAGAGCTCAGAGGACTTACCGGTGCGTCCAGCACTATGAGCTGCAGCCAGGAGTAAAGCAGAGACACGTTCAGTTAGGACACCCAGCCCCTTCCTTCTCAACATACTGCCACACTGATCAGCTCATACTGTAAAAACCCTGGGCGTTAACACCCAGACCTTGCACATCATCGGGTGTTACCAGTCGTCTAACAGTGTCCCCAGAGTCACAGTGGGGTCTTCACGGGACTGACGCAGGTTCAACAAAGGACATACTTAGAGTTGGTATACTCACTATCATGCCGTGGAGGGGAAGCTGGCCGTGCACTTTGAACTGATTGGTTGCCGTGACGCCTTTACTTGTGTAGAGGAGCATGTCTGAGAACTGAAAGTACGACAGACATATTTCAGGCACCACAGTTTGCCATTAATGAATCATGGAGTAGAGTTACTGTGGTACGGGTTTTTTGTACTAACCAGGAAAAACATTCTCTGCTGCAGCCCCTTCTTGGTGAGTTTGTATAAACAGCCCTCTCGTATGAACTCCTGAGAATGAGAAGCTTGTTAAGATACTGCGATTGCGTCTACCCGGTCTCACAGCGCCCCCTACCCTCCGCTCCGTGTCATTGCGCTCACCCTGCCCGGCGCCGTCAAGTTCTCTATACCGATCAGGTCCCGCTGCAGCTCTGTAAGCTTCTGGAAATTCTCAAGCCGGATCAGACTGCTCTGGAGCTGAGTGGCTATCTCCGCCACTTCCTTCAGAGCCTCTGTATCAAAGAAAAATGAGGAGATTCCAAAAATAGTCAAAGCCCTCTCCGATTATCATCTGGCTATAAAATATATACAGAGTTTTCCTCTTTCCATCCATTTTGACATTTATTTTTGTGGGAAAAATGACCCTCACCCTTGCAGTCGTCATGATCACGGTGTGCGGGCGAGTAATGCTTGCACAGTCTCTCCAGGATGAGTTTGTAATGCATGAGCCGCTGGATGGGCTTGAGCAGGAACGTATTGAGGGGCAGGTAGCACACCTTCTGCAGCTCGAACTCCTTGTACACCGTCTCCAGCTTCTTCAGCCTCTTGGTGGCCTTCTCCAGCTCTGTCAGAACCTCGTCATGCTTCTGCAGGTAGCCGGTGAACTCCTGAGGACGACGAGCGCGCGTGATGAGCGGGTGTGTGTGTGTGTGTGTGTGTGTGTGTGTGTGTGTGTGTGTGTGTGCATGACATGCTGTCCGTCATTCATAAACGTGTTTGTTCGTTCGAGGGCTGAGAAATCACCTTCAGAGCACACATGTTCCTCAGCATCACATCGCCGATCCTCTGGAAGTCCCCTTTGGCGTGAGCGTTGGAACGACCCTCCCTGAAGGAAACGGACAGTAATGGCGCTTTTCTCTTTTTGTTTAAAAATCTTAGCACGCGAATGAATGAAGGTGAATGAAGATGCACTTACCAGAGAGCCAGCCTCTGGTCCAACTCCTTGAGGAAGCCTCGGTGGAACTCATAGATGGGGTCGATGTTGGAGAAGAGGAGGGTCATCAGGGCCTCGGGCATGGCGTTCTCTTTGATCACAGCGCTGCGGAACCACTGGGGAGCGGCGGAGGGACAATGTCATTATATTGTATCTTTGGATGCCTACCATTTTCTTGAAAATGACCACATTGTTTGTTACATTGCCCTGGAAAATCCAAATGAGAAGATAAAATGAAAAATAGGATCAACTCACCACAGTAATGACCTCAAGGTCTTTTAGGTACGTTCGCTCTGTGGTCAGAATCTCTTTGGCAATGAAGTAGGCCTTATCGGTAGGATATCGCTGAAAGGGACATAGATTTCAAACCTCGAGTGACGGGACAACTCTCTCATCATGAGAAACTTACATTTAAGTAAAAGTTAGAAAACCCTCATCCAACTAGAACACAACAAGGCTGGTTGTGAGGCAGGGGGTGGGGGGGTGGAAGGGTGGCATGCAAGCGGTGTACCTTCCTCCTGCCCTCCTCATCCTCCTCCAGCCTGGCATTGCTGCCCACCTCGCTCAGGATGGGGCTTTGCAGGGGCGACGGGGCCTGGCCGGGCAGGCTGAGGGTGGACATCTGATAGGATGGCGACAGGCAGAGGGGATCCTTGGAGTGGTAAGGTGAGAGCTGGGGGCTCTCTGCGGCCGAATCTGTAGGAAGAGGGAAAACAGAAATTTTAAATTGTGTTAAAAGTGTTAAAAAAGTGAAAAATGAAATCACATTTCATTTTTGAGTCTACTCAAACAGACCAAACATGAACTGTTGAAATGGGAGGAGTATAAGTCAACAAACATATTATCAAATATCTTCAAAGTGTAACTTTGTACAACAGCACTTTGATTTGTTGCATATTGAAAAATATGTAACAGTAATCCTCATCTTCACCTATCCCGTTTCTACACAATCATCTTATTTCCCCCCCGGAGGGAAAACACACCGCACGTTCTAACAAACACAAGTGGAATAGTTCGTCACACTATCTGGCCACCAACGAAAGAAAGGGGAGACGGCAGAGTAGACCACCAAGGCGAGTAATGGTTCCCACATCCCCCCCCCCCCACCCCTCACTGCCATTGTCTTCAGAGCCCCTCGACAATCGGGATAAATGATTCATCACCAACTTATACGAGGCCCAGTTCCGTGTCAAGAGAACTGGCTCTGCTGCTTTTGTTCTGCCCCGTGAGCTTTGCTTGTGCGACAAAACGAGGAGACCAAACAAGCACATGAGACTCCGGGCCCTGTCCTCTTTACCGAGTCACAGGTCACCACAGCTGCTCTTCTAATTCTATTAGGAGAGAGAGAAAAAAAAGAAAGAGGAAAAAAAAAAAAAAAAAAAGGAGTGGGGAAGGCCGAGAGAGAGGGGGGGGAGAAAGAAAAAGAGGCAGGCCTCGACCCGGAAATAATTGCTCACGCGAAAGACTTATCAAGAATGCAGCTCGTCTGGAGGGCAAACAGTTTGTTTATAGTTTATCCGAAGAACCCCACAGGGGACGATACAGGGGGAGGAGGAGGGTAGACGACGTCAGGCTTCACAGCAGCAGGACGGGGGTTTTTGCTGTGGAATGACTTGGCACAAAGCCTGTCCAAACAAGGCAGTTGGAATTAGGTTGAGGAATCTTGTGTATGAGTTCGACCCAACCCCCAACAGCATAAGAGTCCGTTTCCCTCAAATATTAAAAGAGAGCGACTCTCTGCAGGGCTTCATTTTCTGATGCCGCTGCTCAGAGGAGCACTGTGACAGGATCATTACAACTTCTGTTGTGATACAGAAGTTCAGAAAAGAAAAAGAAAAAAAAGTATTGGGTAAAGTTAGGTACAATTTGGAGCACGCTGCTACTGCACGTGACCCTGGTTTTTAATGGGTGGGGAACAGGATCACAAACTGGTCCTGCAGATTGTTGGTTTTCAAATCATTCGAATGAAGCATTAAACAACACCTATACACAATATTTTCCAATCAGGTTGTATTATAACCACCCCCAAACCTAATGGATTCTTACTTGTGCTGAAAGAGATTCGTCCAAAGACAGATGGTAAACTAAAATGTCCTGGACTATTGACAATCTTAAATTTCGGCCATTAAAGAAAAGGTCTACCACCACACGTTTCTGTAGATAGAATTACATCAGCAGTGCTTGTATATTTCCCAAGTCTGTATCTCACAAAGAATCTGACATTCATGGTACCCAAAAGTGATTCCTTTATTCGTGAGAGTGAAACATACAAACATTAAGTACATTAAGTAGTTTATAATTAGTAAAATATACAAGTTCAGGATTAAGTGAGGATTACTTGATGCCTAAGTGCAGTTAGCGTAGCAGGTTATAGATGTCAGCCTGTCGTGAATTAAAATTGTAATTTTGCGATAATGACATGGCAGACAAGGATTCGAGGCAAAAAAATGTCAAAAGAAGAAAAAAAAATAAGAAGCCATCGAGACAAAACCCTTCATCAGAACTTCACTTGTAACCGACGGCGTGCGGAGCGAAACCGTGTTCCACGATCTCCAAGGTGACACGGAAACAACTGTCCACACTTGTGACTGTAGAGAGAACACTTCTGAAAATACATTTCTCCATTTTCGTAAGCAAAAAATTTGAAAATGGCTACTTGCCACCCTTCAAAATGACAATGAGAACAGGGGAGTATTCATCACCCATCTTCTAAACTACTATAGATGAAAACAATTCGTTCAGAAAGCCCCTGTACTACAGAGGTGGTCGCCAGAAACATCCTCCACCCGTTGAAAGAGTCAAAAAAACAGGAGCGTACACCTGAGATAGAGAGAAAGTAAGTGCTTTAAGGCACTGCGTTGCAAGTGCTGCCGACTCAACAAGACTACGGAAAGACTCGAGAGAAATGTGCCTTCAGGTAGATCAGAGAGGGCTCAAAGGAAAGGAAATTTAAAAAACGGGTTTGGCAAAGTCGAGACCCGCTTCGAAGAGGAAATGACAAAACACAACCGATCGGTTTGATTTGACCAGAGTATCAGATCTCCATGTTCATATGGTGCAGTCAAATCATTCCAAGTCAGACTCGACAAGACCAGACTCCACCGACTTGTTCTCTCTGAAGCATGGAGGCGAAATACAACTTATTTAAAGAAAAAAACAAGTCTTTGTGCATGCTAATATATTAGTGATGCTGTGAAAACTATTGTTCCTTTGTCGATGCTTAGAAATAACAAAAAAAGGAAGAAAAAAATCCAGCTGACATAGAAAAGGTACTGGGGGGGAAAAAAATAATCATAGCTGATGTGCAAAAGACCCCCCGTTTCCTTCCAAACAGAACACCATCCTGTATCCTGGAGGAAACAACAATGCAAAAAAACCCTGAAATGTGCTGAAGGTCACAGAAGAGTGGAAGCGATGTCGAACCGTTACCACACACTATTATACCTGCTGCTTTTAAAGGGTCTCCTGGAAGCCACTAACTCCACATTCTTAATAACTAGTAAGCACTACTGTACCAAACACTATCATACACGGTGCATGGTTCTACAAAGCCTTACGTACGCGTAAGATGATACATTCATTCTGTAGAGAGCGGTGTTTACAGTTTACTTAATGGCTCATTAGTTCACTGCTTACAATCTTCAACTTCACTAAAAAAGGAGGCAAAAATATTAATGAGTGAAATATTTCTTATTTGTGCTTCACCTACTTCTTTGCCGTGAGCTAGTCTGATGTGGAAAAAATGCTCCGACTGCTTCGGCCAGCAGGTGTCAGCGAGGCACACAATGGAGAGTTGGGAGTCCCTTTGGGGAATCACGGAACCTGGACAACTATTGGTTTCCTATTTTTACCCTGAGATTAGAACATCAGATGAGAGATGGAATAATGATCACCACTGGAAATCTCAACACTGCACAACAAGGACCACCTATGATAAGAGATTTGAAAGCCTGATGATTATTACTAGTAACAATAATGGTTAAGTATTTGTTTACTTTGTAAATTAAGCTTTAAAAAATGTGTTATCCTGTTTATTGGTCCGGATGATGCAGAACATCATTATTTTCCCTACCTGCTGAGTTAAACCGCAATGTATTTTGAAAGTGGGAGATCTGCCAATTTGTTTTAAAGGATGTCAAATGAGTATTAAAGGTATAAAACATCCAAAGTGAAAGCACAAAAAGTATTGTGCACTTGAGGGGACACGCCCCAAATGCCTTATCAACATTTGCTACAAATAGGCTGAATGCTAAAAGATAAGAAAGACGCAACGTTATTTGATAATGAAATATTGAGGCGAACACTCGATACGCTGAGTTTCGGGAGAAGGCGGGAGTGATTTTTTTAAAAAAGCAACGTGGCAGGAGAAGCGAGGACACCAGGTCGAATCAGGGATAAAAAAAAATACAGCGCTGCTGCAGAAAAATCAATGAAGGGAAAATAGTATGCCCTCCACTTCTCAGTATAGAGAATCAAAAACGAAAGCATGTAACTGCTGATGCTATGCGATATTGTTATTATCAATTAAAATGTGACAAGTGCTTTTTTTCCTATAATTTGGACAGCCCTGGACTGAGGCCCCTTGCGGATGTGTTACATTTTAATCTGAGGGGACGCAGAGGTGTCTGTGAGCGCAAGCGCCTGGAGGTTGTGGCACTGAAGGAGGAAACCCTCGATCCCACCGCTCCCTGTCAGAGGGTTACTGTAAAACAGGTTCTGCTCGGGGGGGAGGATGCTGTCGGAGCCCCAGTCAGAGTCTGAATCAGAGCTACCGTTGCCGGAGCCCTCGGTGGCCGTGGGCGGGTAGCTGAGCTGCTCGAGCTGCTCCACCAGGTCGCTGAACTGCACGGCGGAGCTGCTCTCGGAGCGCACCGAGTACGCCGGGAAGTTGACCATTGAGCTGGCCTCCGACTGGATGTCGGAGCCCGGCAAACGGAGCGAGGACGAGTCGGGGCCCCCATAACCCACGGACATGGACTCCCCTGCGGAGCTGAGCCCCAGGTTGTCCAGGGAACTACACTCGGAGCGGTTGTTCACCAAGGAGCTGGTCTCGGAGTTACCGACAATGCTATCGGGGAAGGGGTTGGTGTTACCGTTCAGATCCTCAATGCCCAGACTAAAGATCCTATTCTCGCTGAGATCGGATTCTTCCACGACATGAAACTGATCTACTTTACCATCGAGACCGAAAGAGTAGGCCTCAGCCCCGCCACCATAGAAGGAAATCTCAGTCGGATCATCATCTATGAACTCCTCGCTGACGTGCAAAGCCGAGCCGGACATTGAGAATATGGGATTCTGTTTCGTACGCAAAAGCTCCGCCTCGAAAGCCTCTGGTGTGAGAACCCCCTTCCTCCTCCCACTGCCCCCGCCCACAGAGCACCCGGGTCCCCTTCTCCCGCCAAGCTCATTATCCTCATTGCCATTTTTGGAAGGCTGTGATTGGGAAGTGCCACTCTCTACACACACAAACAAGGGGCTGCAGTGTCCTGCTGCCTGATTGCTACGGGCACCTTGAAAAGCGTAGTGGGATGGGGAAGCGGCCTTGACAGGTTCTTCCTTCGATGGGCTGGGGGGTCTGGCAGCTTGCAGAGGGAACTGAGGCTGCGGCTGCTGCTGCTGCGGATGCGCTGGAGAATGGCTCAATGTGGGAAAAGGCTGGGGCTGAAGTTGGTGTTCTGTCCGTGGGAAGATACTAGAGATGTGCGCCGGGTGGAAGGACACTGTCGCAGAGGAAGGGGAGCCTGGGATCCTGAAACTATCATTGAATGACAAGCTCTGAAACAATGCAACACAGACAGGACAAGGGGAAAATGGGAAAGGGAGGGGGGAAAGAAAGTGGAAAGTATTAAAGGGAGGGAAATAATATTAGTTTATTAATTCAAGTAGAACATTTAGCAAGTTTTCGTACAAATGCATACACCTTGTTGCACCACTGACCTGTTTTGGCACATCTGTCGCGAGGGAACGAGCAGACATTCTTATTTTGCTGTTCCTCCTGAACAAAAACAACACATCAAAAAAAGAACATGACGTCGAATGATGACAAATGCAGCGTGGAAACATTTCCCATTCAATGCTTGGGTAGAGTTAGAAAGGCAACCAACTCGTCTTTCCAATAAACAGTGTATATACTATATGTGGAAACACACACCTCTGGTATGGTGTCCTCTTTGCTCCGTTTTCCCTGACGTAATCCACAAGTTGCTTCTGGGTCCTTCCACTGACGGAAAGAGTTTTTAAATTAAAACACGGAATAATTAAACCACTTAAACCTTTTTTTTTCTACAAGAACCACCGTTGTTCCTAAAGATGACATATGCCAGTCGTTACCTGTATCTGAAGGAAGAGCCTCTGGTGAAGAGGATGGTTTTGGATTTGGGTTGGGGTTGGTCGAACAGGCGAAAGAAGGAGTGATACTCCACACAGATCTTCCAAAAGATCTTACATTGGTCTCGACTGGCCATCATGAACTCTAGAGTGTCCTGATGGGGCCCCTAAGAACAAATATCAAAAAGGAAGAATGAAATCACACAATAAAACAGAGATCAAACTCTGGGACACTGATCTTTTCGTTAATACGTACATGAACCTCTGGGTGGAGTTTGATCAGGAACCGTTTTCTTTTGAAGCTCAGTTTACGAATCTTCGACCAATTAAAAGTATTTATTTTTGTGTTGCCCTGGAAGGGGGAAAAAAGTATGATAGAAAGAAAGACAATCTTTAGCAACATTGTTCGAGACTGAAGGTTACGTTCACAAAAGACAGCCGGTACGACAGCAACGCTTACCTGAAACACCTGGAGGCCCATATGAGCAACGGCCAGATTGATCTTGGTGCCTTCCCGGTCCGCTGCTGGGTGGAAGCGGACGCCATACATCTCCAGTTTACGGGCAATCTCCAGGATTTGGAAATCAGATTCAGCCGGAGTCTGACCCCTGGATTGGACAAAATAAAAGTTCCATCAACACTTGCAACGTGTCTTCCGCATGCTGCTCTTACAGTACATTCATAAGACAGCTGATGTAAGCCAGTAGTCTGATCTCCTGATTCACACAAATGTCGGTTTATTAGATCGTCATAGTCCAGTTTCCATACCTCTCAGTATAACACAAATTATAAAAAAGACACTCCAATATTTGTTTAAGACAAATTGCCAATAGTAGGAACTGCTTTTGTTCTTGCCAATTTAAAAAAAAAAAGTGTATAATATCTGCTGTTCCCCTAGGCTAAATCCTCCAGCCTCTTTTATTTGGCCTTACTGTACATAGCTCTGTTAGGCCAAATGATACAAAACAATGAAATAATCTTTTATTATTTTGCAGACAGCACCAGTTTGTCCTTGACTGACGACGACACAGCTTTAGAATTTCAAGGTAAGTTTTGTACATTTAATGTGCCACATAAATAATCGTTACCTTTCACATGTTTCTAAAAGACCCCTGGACGATCATCACTTTTTCAGTAATTGCAATATACAAGTTAGTATACTTTCCTTCCAACACAATTAAATCAAACACATCCAACAGTCTTCTATGAATTGAAAGATGCCATATGTTCATTAAATGAAACCACAGATAGTTTCGCAGACAGAATACCTTATTAAGACCGGGCCAACAGCTTCAGCTAATTAACACTCCATTAACAGGCAAAGGCTTTACATTTACATTTTGATGATGCAATTTGGAATGAACGAGGCTTGTGGAGCCAGTAGCATGTACCCTAGTGGCCATTATGCAATTTTCCTTTTGATTCACCACGTACAATCCAAACAAAGAAAGATCGTATCATGACTTGTATGGTTGGGCAGTGTGGCCTAAAATCCCTTACAACTATGAGGATTTGAGAAGCAAAACCATGTGATTACAACCAAAACAGCATGTAAGGAAGACATATCCATCCAATCATCACCACATTCTAATTTTGTTCATCCGTTAAGCAGTGGAATCTCCTTAGGGCCCTCCCCTGCCCCACTGGCCTTATGGCTAATAGACTGGCCAGAGCGGGGGATTAGGCCAGGGAACTTGCCGCTTGTGCTTCCAGGCTGGCAACCAAGGGACGAGATTAGGAAAAGGTCTTTAGAGTTGTCTGATACACTGGGTTGAAAAGAGCCCCAGTTGGCCAAAGAATAGTGCTGCGATAACAAGGAAGCTGGTGGTGGGAAAAGTGCAGTGAGCAGTCTTGTCGGGCTCTAAACCTTGTTATAGTTGTTTAGCAGGAATACACAGTTGTCTCGGTTCAGTAACCTAATCATAGTTAAACACCAAACAGTTGTGTTTCAAAGCCACAGGCAGGGGAACACATGCAGAGCACTGCTGCTTACAAACGCCAGAGTTCATGTGATGATGAATGTGCTACTGTTTGTGGGGTATAATTTTAAATTTGAGAGGATCCTAAAAAGGTTGGAGGCGGCAATGTTGATGGTTTATTCAACGGCTTGCTGAAAACCCTAGGGTGTGTTCTGTATAGTCCACAATAATATCTTGATTGTTGTTATAACAGTGTGCAAACTAACATTATCAAGTACGTCACTCACTTCACAAAAAACAAATCCGCCTTGAAAGTCCATGTATCAACAGTGTCATGTAGCTTAGTAGCATAGACAGTGCATGAGCGTCAAGTGTATACATCGTGCTAGTGTACCTGGTCATCGCACCGCAAGTGTGGATAAGCTGCCTCAAAATGACTGAACTTACAGCAACGGGGGGCAAAACACAGACAGATTAATTGTTAGATGTGGATCATCTTCACTCGCATACACACACGTGTCAGTGTTTCCCCTTGCATGTAGGGAAAAAACTGCAGGTGTTGCTCAAAAGACAGCCATCTGCATATTACTTGGAAAATAAATCAACGTTTAAAGCAGCTAGACCACTAACATGTTTCATCACCTGCAAACTAACCACGGCACGGAATAAGAAGAATTTGAAAAGCTGCGGGAGTGAGCTGTTCACAACAGCCATATACCCACAGAAATAAACCAGTTGTGACAAACAACTTTTGAATACTTAGAACCTAGATACACACAGCAAAGCAGAAAATATTTCAGCCAAAAAGCTCTTTATAAAATTGTGTGGCGCAACAACCACCAATACATCTCACACACACACACGAGTGAAGTTGTGCGATGGTATGAACGTATTTAACAAATACGTGACCGTTTGTATTCCCCAGACATCATCACTGCAGGAGGTCAACTGCACTGACCCACAATATTTTTGCTCCGCTCTGGACTGAGGCCGGGCCGTGACAGTGCCCTGTCCTCGACCGAGCTGCGTCCACGTCATGCTAAACTGGCTTACAACTGGCGTAACGTTTCGTCAGGAGTCACAAGGAATCAATCGCCGTCCTTACTCCTGCATTGGTTCTTGTGCTACATCTTAAAGCAAGTTTAAAAATCGATTTTCACTTCAGTGACTATTATCATTAGTTTTGTACTTAACTGAATAAACTGTAGAAGTAGTGATATACTTAATGGGATCATTGTAACTGAGGAAGGAGTTGGAAGAGGAGATGTGAAGACATTTAACATACGTAAGTGAGTTATGTCACATTCAAATATTAAAAAGTGTAGCGGAATAACAAATGCAGCAACAACAAAACGTGCGGAGCCAGGTCACTGAGTGGCAGACTGAGAAGGCAATGTAGGTACATTAAGGGGCCGTCACGTGGCTCGGCATGAAACAAGGTGTCGCGCACACAGGAAGGAGAAACTTACAGGTGCCTGCGGTGGAGCTCCATGATCCTCTCTTGCACCTTCTCCTGGTAAGGCAGCAGCTTGTTGTTCCTCAGGAAGTCTCCGTCTGCTACGTCGTCATAGTCGCCGATCTCCGCTGCGGTTCATGGAGGAGGAATGAAAATGTCAGTTTCTTTTTACCAGCTGGTACAATATATGTGCATTGCGTTGACCGATCAAATAAAATGTTAAATGGTCACATTATACTTAATTTAATATCGTAAACATACACTGGACAAGGTGAGAGGCCAGCAGGGCTCCTGTGTTTTCTGTGCAGATCAACCTGCTCTCCATCAGATCTCTTTTCATCTGCAGGGAGAATAAGTACCTGCAAAACAAAAACAAAGGAAGGAGGACAAAGTTAAATAACATGCAACAGCACTTAAAAACACAACTACTTGTACAACTCCATATTTGATTGTTTATTAAAGGTGGAGTAGGTAATTTATGCAATAGCTCACGACAGGCCGTGGTATACGCTCATTACATCACAGTTAATGGGGTTGCCAGAAGTGAGCTGTTGTTTTTATAAAACTGTTCCAAGTTCGGCGAAAATGAAAGTAATAGACACAAAATAGGTTTTTTTAATTTCGTCAAAAAAGGATAAAAAAAAGCAAAAAAAGTAGTCCCCCTCCTGGCTGCCTGCATAGTGCACGGCGGTTGCTATGCAACGTTCCTCAGAAAGAAGGCTATGAGGCGGTAGCTGAGTTCACCGGTAATCTAAGTTCGCCATTCATTATACCACGGCTATGAACCAATCAGATCGCTTGATTTGAGCTACCCGTTTTATAATCTAATTCAGTAAACAAATTCAGTGAATATCTCCCAGTTGTCCATTCTGCGCGTGTTCCTGCACAGTCCTCGCTCTGTAAATGGAGCAATTAACTACGTGCCTTGGACAGAGCCATACAACACCACCCTAGCCAATCAGCAAAAGGGGGCGTTCGTCCTTGTGCACAGGCCAAGGGAAAGAGTAAGTGAAGGGGGGAGATGGGGGGAGTGAGAAACTCTGGCATATGCTAACAGATAGTGCCAACTTGAGGATTACCAGGGGAAGGAGAAGGAGCAGTCTAACCGTCCGTCACCCCCAGACCATGTGGAGTTTTGAATGGAATTGATCGAGACTGAAGACAAGAGGCTGATGGAGACATCAAACCGAGCGCGTGGAAACAACCTCTACCAGCGGCTGTCCACCCCGTAAAAGATGAATTGAGAACGAGGAATAAACAATATTTACTGAATCTTAAGACAAGTGGATATTAACATTAAGATAAAAAAGAAATTGTAGAACACCAAATAACAAAATACATTACCTTGACACATTCCGAAATAAAAAAACACTATGTACACGTCGGCTTGGTAGAGTATTCGATTGTTGTTATTAACTGAGAGATGTGCATCCATATTGTCCAGCATGCCCCTCTAATAAATACTTAAAATTCTATATTTCATCAATAGTCAAAATCCACCCATTGCTTTCCATCTTGCATTAGTCCAGAGTTGTAACTAAACTGTCATCATCATTGTGTTTTTAATGTGTTGCTGCTTCAAAACGCTGGTTTCATGTGCAAAAGACTCAGCCACAGTCCAGCTCAGTTAGTGAGACAGACAGATGAGAGAGATGTAAATGAACTTAGAATTACTGTTATTTGCTGGCGTCAAACTTTGGATGAAGAAATACTGAAGAAAAACATTTCTGCAATTCTCTCTCGTGGTGTTATTTTTTTTTTCGTGACCAGAGGGATGGTTTCTTTCACATCATCCTTTCGTCGAAGTTGTAAACGCTGATGCCCACTTTGTCACAAGGGGGAGGCAGGGCAACTATATAATTTGAGGGGACATCAATTTGTGTTGTAAAGTATAGAAGGTCATGTGGCTCTGGGTATGCCCAATGGCAACAACACCACTGTTCCTTCACAACATCAAAGTTTTGCTAGGCTGTGCTCCCTTTTCAGGATGGCCGTCTTTTTCCTGTTGTGCGGTTGCCTCCCAAAGTCTATCATGTACAAAAGGGCGGATACGGCTGAAGAAGTACGGACACGTACGGCAGACAGGCTCATGGCGGAAATCTTTAATCCTTCAACGCTGCATTGAAATTTGAGTGTGATACCTTGGAGTTTGTTGAGAAAGCAAAATAAATACCTGCATGCATTTCTTACTGACTGCAGCTACGACGCATTCAAAGAATTCCAGAGACATTTTTTGGAGGACGAATACTAAAATGTCCTGAGGTCATAATTGTGAGCTTCTGAAAAGTTAAAAAAGAAAAAGAAAAGCCCTTCTACACATGCATGAGATGAATGTAATATCCAGTAGGAAATTAGAGTCACTGACCTGGTGTACTCTTCCTGCAGCTGACCAGGGTCTGGAGGAAAGAATTTCACCGACAGTCTAAACAGGGTGTTCGCTGGTCCTGAAAAACATGAACACACACCATCAACACACACACACACCATCAACACACACACACACCATCAACACACACACACACCATCAACACACACACACACACAATCAACACACACACAATCAACACACACACAATCAACACACACACAATCAACACACACACACACACACACACACACACACACACACACACACACACACACACACACACACACACACACACACACACACACACACACACACACACACACACACACACACACACACACACACACACACACACACACACACACACACACACACACACACACACTTCCTTTAAGTGAAACAAGAGCTTACAGTTGAGCTCACTTACTTCTGACTTGTCTAGCAATGGGTTTTGTGGGTTCCAGCCAAACCTAAAGGGGAAAAAATAATATCATCGTCACAATATTATGAGAACTCTTTTTTACAAAATTTGACATGTGGTGACAGCTTTATCTTATATGACAACACAGCGTTTGTACGTTGTATCAATGTCTAGATGATAGCAGAGTAATGTGGCAATGTTTGGCCACAATCTTTTGGCAAGAGCTAGCTTCAAACCCTCATGCTATGTGCCTGCCCGCCTGTCTTATTACATCTGGGCCTGATTGAGGGAGGAATGTGCTGGATGCAGACAGATAGATTGAGAAATTGGTATCAGCTGATATTCACCTAAGTTTGTCTCTCCGCTCATAGTTACACATATGCATGTGTTCGGGCATAACAATAAATTCAATATTCAAAAGATCAGCTTCTCAAATTAGATGGTTTGGGTTTTGGACGGAGCAAAACAAAAACAAAACATTGGGGTTTAATCCGTTTATACACGAAAAAGTTTGGCCTGTATTTTCTATTCATTCAAATACAATATTCAATATTTCACGACACAGAAAATGCCAGCTACAGACAGCGCACTCACCCAGAGTTGTTTTGTAAATCTATTTTCTGTTTATTAGAAAGTCTGGCAACGAGTTGTCATTCAATCAAACATTTATTTACATTAAATAGTTTTTGTGTATGTCTGTAGTTCCGTTTGATTGTGTTTGACTCCATTCACAGCAGCGTTGCACGTGTGTGAATCCTCGTGTTTGTCATTTACTGTTTGTGTACTGTAATATAATGTACCGTTTATTATTTGCACGTAAAAATGAAAAAAAAAAAATGATAATACATTTTAGTGCCGTCGATTGTGGAAACCAAAACTACAGAGCAACACGTGCTATTATATATATATACACACACATATATATATATATATATATATATATATATATATATATATATATATATATATATATATAAATAAATGGTGTTTAGCAGTCTTAAAACTAACACCAGCTCCATTCTCTTTGAAGAGAGTGTTTCATAAGTTTTCTTCCAGGTGGTCTCGAATTCCATTTACGTCTCTTGAAGAATAAAACGACGGAAAGTCTGACATATGGGCGCTTGCCAGACAAGTTAAAAATATTCAGAGATTATATACTGCTCAGGTCCAGTGAAAACAACATTACCTCACCGTGTGTGCTGTGAGAAGCTAAAGGAGAGCAACCGAGTAGCTGAGGAATGACTTCAGAGTTGGTCACGTTCCCCCGACTCGAGTCTTGCTGTCAGCAATTTGAGACCTTTGACCTTCAAATTGCTGGCCAATGCTTATACGATGCACATAATCAGTTGGCAATGTCATATCTGGATATCCAATGGGTCCGTATCAAAAAGGAAATGTAAAAAAAAAAAGAGGCGTACATACCCAGTTCATCTGCATATTCTGGAACTCGAGGCCAAAGTAATCGCTCTCGATGAGGTTTCCTCTGTGGAAACAGTCAGAGAGGAGGTCCTGTCCAAAAGCTCTTGGCTGGAAGAAAAAACAACAACAGAAGAGAAGAAGGAATCATTATTTATTTTGTAATCACTATGTAAACATGAAGATCTCAAAACACCAATGATCTTACAATTTGAATGTGATGAGGAATAGCATTGTTTTGACAGTTGACAAACGACATTGGTGAGCAACAGATCACTATCAAAAACCTTTTCGTACTAAGGACGAGGTGAGGAAGGCTGTGCCCGTGTTCAAAGAGAGCACTGAACAAACAACGTCTGTCCGTGTGGGGCAGAAAATATTTGGCATCTGTAAATGATCCACTTCATTGTGTGTTTTATGGCAGTGCACGTTCCAGCTATCAATGCAGAAAGCCAAAATCTAAGACCTTTGATGGGCAAATAAAGTGCACAAACGTGTCCTACTGTACATTTACCGTTATCTGCCTCTGAACGAGAGTGCAAGGCAGGAACTCTTGACGCTGTTTACCCTCTCAACGCTCTGGGGTTTGTTTTCACTAAATGAAGAACTAATTACTATGTACTAAGAACACTCTGCAGTTGAGGTTTGGATTCCCGGGGCCTGTGACTTTTTGAGAAAATTATAGCCCCAAACATCTGGTTGTAATGTGAAATAGTATTTTTAAAAAGCCTTATAAAAAGAAATCCTTTGCATCGGCTGAAAGTAAACCATTGCAGCTCAAGGAGCGCCAGACGATTTACTGTAGTTAGTCTTTTCATTACGCTGATACAATCACATGTTTTGCATTCACAGAATCTATAAATTTGCAGGTGAAACCTACTGACGTGACGGCCATAAATTTAGGAATCTGCTGTAAAACTCCTCATTCCGCGCATTTAACGGTGTCTGATTACAGCCGATCTCAGGCGGAGAACAGAGACCGGTGTGTTAAAACACTTTGTCTGGGTTGTCATTGAGCGCCGGCCAAACATCAGACGGCCTCGGCGAGTATCGGAGGCCAAATGTATGGAACATTTCGAGGGATTGTGTCTCAAGTTTGACTTGTTCAGTGACTTGTACTCGTCAATGTAATCATATACTAATATCTGAGTGGACTGAAACCAATGTCTGAAGTGCTTTGTAAACAAAGTCGTTCATTCGCTGTGAACAAAGACGACATTTCATTACAATAACCTCCACTTCTTCCAAGTTGCCCTTTAGGGTTTACAGTGTTCCTTCTCCTTTGGGTGTAATTCAGTGTAAACTCATGGCAAACACCTTTCACGATCCATATTATGGACAGTAGATACAATCAGGCTGATCACCACTAAGCCACTGGAATTACATTGTGTTTATTTATTTCAAATGTTATTTTACCAAACTGTGAACAATTAGAAGCCAGATTGGGGCGATTAGTTCGACAAGACAACCTCGAAACAGATTATCATGAACTGTTAAAATGTCTTGAAGTCAAGCGCAAGAAAGTCTGTTGACTGCTGTGCTTGCAGAGGCCCCTCCTTCCAGTTACTCATTAACCCTCTGCAGGAATGTACAACTGTATTCAGAGCACTGGAGTCTCGAGGGAGAGTAACGAAAAAAAAAATCCTCCTCTGGGACATTCAGCTTTACCTTCCACAATCTGAGAGGGAGGGACGATGGAGATCTCATTTCTCCCCAGAGAGCGATGCCAAAGGGACAAGGTACAACTAGCGAAGATCACCCTCACCTCCTCCTGGACCACACAAAAAAATCATACCCAGCACAAATTCTACATGGAATAATGTTATAGCACTGCAGGGATACCTTGTACAATTTGTGACATCTCTGTGTTAAAGAGCAGTAACTAAGTGTGAATAATTCCATATGATGAAGGAAAAGAGCCAAACTTGGATTCAGAGCAACAAAATGACAGAGCGTGCGTAGACGGGGACCTGCTGAGCGCTCACTAGTCTCCATGGATGCTATTTCAGCAATACCAACATGGTGTCATACAACTAAATATCTTCTGGGTTTGAGTAAATACAGTTTCCTGTTCTTAAAGGTGGCCAGCGCCGAAATTATTTGTTTACTCAAACAACAAAAAATAAATCTGCAACAATTCTGATCAATCATGATCTACATCTTTAACTAGACGGCACCCAGTGAGAGCACCAAGCAGAACAAGAACTGCACACACACGTCGTTCTTCTTCTATCCAAGGGGTATGGCTAAAGTATCTAAATAAATTACTCACTTTTCTAAAACAGAAATGACAAGCAATTAGGATTTTCTACTTTTCTCATTGAATTGAATGCAATTGAACAAAGGGAATGTCTTGAGTGTTGGGACAACTGGTCAGATAACACAAGCACTGAAGAATGCTTCCCTGGACCATTTTTCACAATGACTAAAAAATAAAATTCATTGATAAATTGCTGCTAGAAATAAGAGTTTGTAGCAGCCCCTTGTGTTGCATTGGGGAAAAATGATTTCCAACAAAGTAAAATATGATTCCCTCCAGTTTTAGTCATCACAATTCAAATTGCTCACGATCATTTCTCAATGTTTGGGAGTGTGAATATCTTCTGAAACCGCAAACAGTAAGTCATTCCAGAAAAAAAATATTGAGAAATCACCACTATACATTATTTGTAGGTATTTTATCTGGCTTGTCAAGCTTCGCGATTTTGCCGTGCGAATGTGTCCCAAATCAGCCGGCCGTTGCCGGTGACGTGACGGCGAGAGATCACATGCAGCTTGTTCACACCCAACTCGTGGGATGGAGCACCGACTCATCCCTGAGCTCAAACGTTAAGGCAGGTCAGTGGGTCATGCAATCAAGCTCCGAAAGCAGCAGGGATTATGACAAACAGATGTTTCTCTGGGAGGAAAATCTTCCTGTATGTGTGTGTGTGTGTGTGTGTGTGTGCGTGTTGACATATAAGAACCCAGTTTGAAAAGCAGCCACCTATGTGGGAGGACCACCCCTTCTCATTCACCGAGAATGGAGAGAAAAAAAACACAGGTGTAACCCAAATGTCATCCAGCCGAGTTCAAACTCAAGGCTTGGGTGTACCTTGCATGACAGGTTAAGCGTGGTTTGCGAAAGCGGCAGTTCGATACTCCCCAGGCTCCGGTGAATGGCAGTGAGCTCCAGCGTGAACTCCCACTGACAGCATGGGGTGTGTTGGGGCTTGTGTTTGGCACAGTGGGACGCACATTGTTTAGGCTTTGCCACCAGGAGATTTTTCCTGCCGACATGAATCTTAAAAGCCCCAGCACACCGGTGACCGCTTTCACAAGTGTGTGAGGAGACGAAAGGTCAACAGGTTCCCCGATGGCGACTTTCATTTAAATAACTGGTGCCCGTTTCTTTTCCCTGCCTGGCTTTACCTGTGGACACGTGGAACAGAACCTTTGTTGGTAGATAAACACGGCATGGTGGTAAATCTGGATCACTGTGCCATCTGCTCAAGTCACCTGTGTGTAGCCCAGATACTTTCCAACCTCGGCTTGGCCTTCCAAAATGCTGGAAAAGTCCTTACAACTATGGGAGAGATGCACAACGTGCAGAGCAAAGGATTGTTGGAGATGTTAAACGGCTCCTCACAGACACAGCCATTAGACTGGCGAGCTACTTCGGCACACAGTGGGACAGTGCGAGAGGTTTGTGCGGACGAGAGCCAAGTGCTCGGCTGGAGTGTTCGTAATGAAAAGAATCCAAGAGTGCTCCTTTTTCTGAGCATGTACTTGAAACACATGCCCCGTTCATCCATTACACGGAAAGTCTGCTATCTACTAGCACCTCAGCAAAATCTTCGTAAGAAGTTCAAGACGACATTGAAAAGACTTATTTCTGTATCTTCTTTTTAAATCTTAACAATATCCATCTTTATAATAACAGGAAGAAGTTAAAAGCAGTAGTAAAATGTAGTGATTAAAATACACAGGTTTTATAATCCGATTCTAACGGAGCAAACTGTGATTTCTGCAGCAGGCCACTGTTTGGAATTCCTGGGACCAAACTTTCAAAAGTGGCTTCACCCCTCTGAGTGTGTGTCCCTTCCCCCACCAACCCTGCTCAAACTGCGTCCTGCCCTGACAACTCCCTCTGAACTGCTCCTCTAACACCAGAGGCTGCCCCTCTTGCAACCCCCCAAACCCAGTTGCTCGTCAACCTTGCTATTTATGTGCTTGTTTGCTGTCACTAAAGCGAAAACCTGCCCAGATTCCCTCCCACCAACAACCCGGACTGTGCTGTATTTTCACACAGCTAGGTTCCACAACCCGCCCTCTGCCTTTTTTTTTCTTTTTTGGAGAGTTTCAAGCTCGAAGTTACGACCGTGCAAAAGGGCTCGACTGTGCTGGATAAAAGAAGTCTGTGTGTGTTTTTCCTGCCGTCCCCGGGCCCAGCCTCCCCGTGCAGAAACCACAAGGCTGAGCTTTCTCCTGGGCTGGCTGCAGGAGGGGCCTGTGGATCAGAGCCATGCAAGCAAATGTCTGCTGCTGATGATGACCATGCCGGGTTACCTGCAGCAGATAAAGGCCAGCGGATCAAAGCACATGTGCTCTGGTCCGATTTGTCTGTTGTAGTTCCAGGGCTAAAGACATTATAAGGCCATAAATCCACGTATTCTATCGCACCATATGTTTTGCACAGTTTTCCAGAAATTGAATCTACGCTGCTTCAAAGAGAGACAGACCAGATCAACTGTGCCTTGCGTGTATATGAGTGTATGAAGGTAGAGCTGCAACAGGTAATCGACTACTAAATTAATCGTCAACTATTTTGATAATCGATTTATCGTTCTCATGAAGAAAAAACTCAAATATTCTCTGATTTCAGCTCTTCTTAAACGTGAATATTTTGGTGTGTGGACAAAACAATAAATCATCTAGGGGTTTTGGGAAACACGATCGATATTTTTCACCATTTTATGGACCAAACAACGATTAATCGAGAAAATAAACCGACAGATAAATCGATAATGGAAATAATCGTTAGTTGCTGCCCATTATGAGAGCACCTTTGACATGAGAGTGCAGTGATAGGAAACAGCAGGTGAGGAGAACTGTACACAAAATGTATGAGATATTTGGGCAGCTGAGCAACCAAACAGGCCACAATGAGGGGAGGCGGGAGCGTGACGGCCGCAACCATTTCAAGCACTCAACGCTGCAATTGTGTCTATTTTTGCATTCGGCGTGCGCAAGGGGGAAAAATGACTGTTACGACGGGAAAAGTTTAGCCGCGTTGTACGTTTTTTTATTTAAGGTAGTTTTGGACAGACGGATCTAATTCCCCACTTAAAAAGAATGGCCAGTGTGCTAGGTCATTCTTTAGATTTGCATCCAAGCTCTGTAACCATCCTTTACACCGACATAAATCAAAATACTACCCCCTAACCCCCAGCCCACGACTCCTCAGACTGAATGAACAGAAATATTAAGCAATGTCAGGCAGCGGTGAACAACGGAGTCTCTCAGAGGACATCTTGTTCTTGGCAAACGGCAGTCTGCTCAACAACAGCATTGCTGTCATTCCCCTTTTTTGCAGCCATGTATTTCTGTCTGCCACCTCCCGTCAACACCACGTTCAGCAGCACTCACGCTGAACTCTCTAGGCCAAGTTCAGACATCTCCCTCCATACATAAGGCCAAAACAAAACAAGTCTCTTCAACATTTCCTTTCCCCTGGACGGAGCTCAGTGCACAGACCCACTTCCATACAAATTAAAACTTAGCCTAAGACTTTGAGACGACATATGGTGCATTTCAGATTATGAAATGTCGGTCTCTGCAGTGCCCCCCCAACACTACATCTGCCAGAGCAGTTATTGTTGTGGCTACATGAGGATTTAGGACATAGTTGTCAAACAAGTTGAAAACCATAAATTATTCCTACACAATATATTGTAGCTAGGTCCAGTTATTTTTACACAGCAAATTAAAAAACTTCTCAGTGACTCCGTCAGCGGCTCATTGACGTGGTTGTTAAATCCATTGTGGAGAGACTCCACTTTGATCACATTGATATGTATTCCCTCCACAGAGAGGAAGGAAGGAAACGTGCTCTGATAGCGGCTTCCTTATTGCTTCCTCAATGACTCCCGCGGCAAGTAAACATGGGGACGCACTGTTAACAATTTGGTTAACAAAGTTTGATCAAATCAACCTCCAGTCTGCAGAAGAGTTTAACTTCGCCATAAAGAAAATTACAACGAAAAGAAAAAACAAATTCGGGCGATTCAATCATGTTGAATTGCAACTCATGATTTAAACATTTATGAGTATAAATCTTTACAATGTATGCTGCTCTCACTTCAAAACTAATACGGGACATCCGTGTTGACATAGTGCCTTTACTTGCTGTAAGGGCAGTGATGACGGTGACAAGAAACCTACATTTTGTCTGCCAAATAAAGAAAGTAAAAGAACGTAGAAAATATCAATCCTGGTGCGGGAAATCAAAATGCCGAGTCCATCATAGCCTACTGTAATCTATCCATGTTTGCATCCTTATGCGCCGGGAAGGAATGCTCGATAATTCCAACTTTATGACAAGGCACAAGGACACAAATGTTCACAACAACTCGTGAGCACATTCAGACTGGAGACCTGCACAGTCTCGTGTTGGTCGCCATTAGGAAAAACAGGAAAGAAAACTACACCTGATACTTGAGCGTTGAGCAGAATTCACAGCCAAGAAATAGGAAAGCCAAAAAAAAAAGATTGCCCTGGTGAGTTACACTAAGTTGGCCGAATAAGACGACTTAAGGAGGAAGGGATTTTAGCACCAAATCCAATGCGGCAGCTGTCACCAACCCAAGCCACACGCATGCAGGGGGTAGCCTGCCAGGTAAGATGCAGCCTGCTGTGGACCAAACTTCAGACTTATCAGCAGTGTAAATAAAAAAAAGGGGATTTGGGAAACACAACAGAAGCTTTGTGCAGCAGTTAAGCGAGATACACTTACGTCGACGTCGAAGAACTCCTGGGAGTCGTCCAGGCCCTGCACACGGATCTGGAGTCCTCGTCCGTGGCTTTTGCCGCCGCCGACGACCATGTTGCCGCTGAGGCTCTGGCCAGGCTCCAGGGTGCTGATGCCGGCGTTGAACTGGGCCCCCAGCCTTGTGCCGGGGGTCTGCAGGACCCGGTATGAACCTTCTACATCCCCCATCACCGACCGCTCAGAGCTGCCGCCCCCACATCACTCCCTGCAAAAACTCACACACACACACACACACACACAACAAAAAATCACCATCACAGTTAATGAAGGAGGGGGGAGACAAAAACATGACGAAACATTAGTGTCTGAAAGGATTAGAATGAAGACATATTTTTTGGAACTTGAGTTACAGGCTGACCTCAGGTGATGACACACCTTTGATTGCTGAATCTAGTCTGACTGTGTGTGTGTGTGTGTGTGTGTGTGTGTGTGTGTGTGTGTGTGTGTGTGCACGCAAAGTACGAGGAACATAAACAAGTAGACACACAGGAGACGAAACAGCTGTAAACGCCGAAGCTGCATTCAACAGTTCAACCGTTTAGAGTCGTTGCAAGCTCGAAACACAGAAGAAGAAGAAGAAGAAGAAGAAGAAGAAACGACGGGGAACCAAGTGTGCGTTTGTACGCGTTGCGTGTGGGCCTAACTGGGTCAGTGGACTTGTTGCACTTCACCGACGCCTCTAGAACGACATTCACGCAGTTACGCAAAACTCACACGGTGTTTGTGGCGAAGTTTATTTTTCTTGCAGAGAGAGAGAGAGAGAGAGAGAGAGAGAGGAGGGGAAGGGGGAGCGGGGGGGCACGGTGGAAACTAGAACAGCGACGAGCGGCGAACCCTTTAAGTATTAATAACCTCAACAGTTTTCTCCACACACACAAAAAGAAGTCGCCTCACAGCAGAATATTAAAAAATATATACATATGGCAATGTGCGCCACGAAGGAGTGTTCAACTCACCCGTTTCTTGTCCGCGTGGAAAACTAAACGCTAAAAGTTTGAAGCACCGTAAAGCACACGGCACTGCTGCGGTCCATGGTGGTAGTCGTCGTCGTCGTCGTCCTCGTCGTCCACTCCACAGGACTGCGCTCAGGCTCGTCTGTCATTGGCTGCGGCAAGTCCCCCTCCGCCCTGCCATTGGTCCGACTGTGGCTCAGGGATTGCAGGCTGGGGAGCGCGGATTTACTCTCCTTTGCTTTAAATAGCCCCAATGGACGGCGAATGAACGTGTCCGCCGCAAAAACCCAAGAGTATACGTCGTGGCGTCCGAGCAAAAAGGCCGCGTGGAAAGTTGCAGGAAAGGTTCGCGCAGGCGTCGAGGCTGCGTGTGTCAGTGTGTGTGTAATCCACAGGACGATAGTTTGTCAAAACGCAGAGGAAATAAAAACAATTGATTTTTATCTGATCAGTTTCGTGTGTGCAGACTTTATTTAAGTTTGGGCCAAAGTGTGACCCGTAGACACGATGTTATATGGCATATGGGTGTAACTTTCACTGTAACACCACCAAATAATGCAACATGAGTGACATGTTCAAAATGAATGTACTGTGTGTGTGTGTGTGTGTGTGTGTGTGTGTGTGTGTGTGTCTGTAAACGCTTCAGTGGACAATTAAATTAGTCGTGGTGCATTTGGTGGACTGTTTGCTATCGGGTCCGTTGTTGCTCTGCTTGCAGCATTTGAACGATAAGAATCGAACAGAACTGAAATGCAGAGAAAAGAAACACCCCCCTTTTCTTATTGTGATACAGCGCCCTCTAGTGGTGTCCACTACAAGTTGATCCCATTTAGAAAATCGGACACTTAAACATGTACTTTTATCAAATATCTGCCGCTCATAACTATTCAAACTCTTGTATGTGTGCTACCATGCAGCAAATGTATTTGTTTTGTTGCACATAACATTTATAACATAATGTTTGTGCAGTCATACATATACTTGTTGACTGATGTATTTTGTTTGAATTGAAAAGTATAAATACTATATTCAGATCAGTAGCAATAAAATACACATGGAGAATAAACATAAATATTTCACAGTTGGTTATTGCACTTTAAGTGTACCAGTGAATTAATTTTTTTACAGTGGTTGAGTCCTGTGTGTGTGTGTGTGTGTGTGTGTGTGTGTGTGTGTGTGTGTGTGTGTGTGTGTGTTCTATTGAGAGCAGTGCTGGTTGAGGTCTCACAGCAGCAGGAAGGAAGGACCTGCAATACTGCTCCTTCCATGGGGTGGGAGTCATTGTCCACCACTGATGATAGCTTTGCTACCATCCTCCTCTCTCCCACCACCTGCACTGTGTCCAAGGGGCAAACCCAGGACAGAGCTGGCCTTCCATATCAGTCTGTCGAGTCTCTTCCTGTTAGCTGTTGAGATGCTGCTGCTCCAGCAGACCACTCCAGGTCACCACAGTGTTTAAGAATCTAGGTTATCTAGGCTGTGATGAAGAAAAGGAACAAAACATTTTTGGTTGAAATAAAAAGTGCAATAAAAGGGCAGACATAATGAAGACAAACTGATGCTGACATTACACATCTTCTTATTCTCATTCTCAGAAGAAATATGAAGGTTTCCCCTAAATATAAATGAATAGACCATGTACCATGGAGTCCAAGCTCCGACTATTGTGTTCACACACAGTCTTTTTTACTTTTCTGCATTGACTGCAGAGGCCTGGACTTCCTTAGAGTGCCCAGAGGTGAAGTCATTAGTGTGACAGATATGAATTTCAGATGTGATATTTTTTGGGGGTAGACAAGATATTATTAACATGTTTGATTGCTTAAGAATACTTTTTTTTCTCTGAAACTACTGTAATTCAGAGAGGGGTCCCTGTATAGCCTGTGATGTATGAAATGTATCATTGTAACTATATGGTTAATAAATAGAATACCTCAATTAGAGTATTTCTGTTGAATATTTTTGTTGTTAAGGATTTTGTTCACCCTCTTCGCTCCAGTTTCAGTTGTGCTGTTGCCTCCTGTAACCTTTGGTTTAAAAGAAAAAAAAGAGTTTTTGTCCCCCCCCCCCCTAATAATTCCTTTCCTGAGCTACCTCTTGCTGTTTTTCATGAATCAGAGGCTGTACACCCGCTGTCTCAGTTGTGAGGGGGGCGAATAAAGCACCTTAAACTATTTGAGATGTTTTTCTAATAGGCCACATGGGGCTTTGCAGAAGTTGGGGGTTTTGAGAAAGCTCTGCCAGATCAAGTAGAAATATAATGGTCTTTATTGGGAATTACTCAGCCAACACAATTTCTTTGTATGTTTTTTTCTGCACTATGAATGAAAATCTTATGACTACAAGCCACACATACACATTTTGTGTGGTGAAGGATTAAACAACTTTATTTGGATGTAACATTCCCATATTGTGGGGCAGATACTGAACTCTACAAGTGACAAATCCACATTGTTTTAATATACTGTCGTCATAGAAATGTAACAAAAGGGATATAAAAGACATTACATTTGAGGTTGAAGGTTCATTGTTGCGTTAACAAATCGAGGTTCTTACTCGACTTTTCTCTGCAGCTCTCCACCTCATGGCTCACCCGACTCCATCTGGGGATGAAGCCCAAAAGAATATTGGTGTGTGAACATCTCATCTTAACGATGTGTTACATTTACTACAACAATCAGTTCCAGATTGTTAGGTCAACGGATTTTGAATTCAAAAAACAACAAAAGACCACTGGTAGCTGATCAATAATTAATAAGATCCATAAACAGTGGCATCTGTGCATCTTCTTCGTTTGCCGAAGTAGCTGAGTCATAATCAGTGGCATTTTGTATCCTGATCATGGGATTTTCTTGAGGGTGCAATCGCCCTCCTGCTCAAGGACCAATTGAAAATTGGATTAAATCTCTAGTGCGATACATTTCGTGTCTATCAGCAGTGGCCCTGCAAACTATGGTGAAATGAAAAAAAAGGGAGGATGCTATTGAGCATCACTGTTAGATGGAGGAAACGACTGTGACTCGGCAGCAGAAAAACAACAACCACTCTCTTATCCCGTCGACCAATAAATTCATAGACAAATTTCTTTCGACAACATTATTTCTCAGCAGTAAACCGCTGCCTCTGCGGCCTTGTGCTGTGTGCATCCACCGGTAACAACCAGGTGAGGAATGGCCCTGAGAATGTAGCCTCACCAGAGAAAGTATTCACTGCACACGCCTATGTTGTCATCCAGAGAAACCTGCAGGGGTCGTGTCTAACATGTGTACACTGCTCTCTCACACAGATTCACAACTAATTCGGTGCATGGGCTTGATTCCTATACCCTCTGAAATGGATTGCAGTGGTGGAGAGCTGCCATGGGGCCCATCCTATGGCGGATCTCTGCAGAAGTCTGCAAAAACACAGAGACGACATCATGCTGAAATGAATAATGATAAATAGGGTTAGAAAACAGATTTTTTAAAAATTATATATAGATATTTTCCTCTAGGTGTGATCGTGGCTCATTATTATTTTAGTCCAAGACTACCACGTCTCACGACATGAATTGCCTTTTTTTAAATTTAATTTAATTTTTTTTGAATTATTGATCTTACACGATCGCGATCAGCAGATTAACGTTAACGAATAGTCCAGAAGTCACACACAGGCGTCCGTCACCGCTGGAGATGGCGAAGAAGTTGCCTGTAATCGGACTCTCTCGACGTGACGTCGGGCGACATGATTGGTGGGCGGCTCTGGTATATATCCGTCAGCCTCTCAATCCCACCTTCTCGCCAGTGGAATTTAATCTCAGCTCCTGCACCTTCAGGGCAGACGAGAACGCGAAAAGAAGTAAGTACCCGCACGGCTCGTCTTCCCCGCCGCGCGGATCGCCACCGAGTCTGGCCCGTTTCACAGCGCGCCGTGTGCGTGTCGCGGCCGCGTGTCGGAGCGTTACTTGTCGGCGGCGGGGCGGGGGGAGGCTGGGGGAGGCTGGGGAGCGAGGCGGCGGCGTGTCGGCGAGCCGTGAGCGCTGCGGTGTGTTCTGGCCTGACGCCGTGTCATCTTTCTCCCCCTGCTCAGCTGTATATGCCTACGTGGACTTAGCGAGCTAGCCGGAGCTAGCCGGAGCGAACCTAGCTAACGCTAGCCTCGCTAGCTACGGCTCCGGTTCGACTTGTACTTTTGTCTCCCCCCCCCCCCCACACACACACACACACACACACGAGCCTGTTAGTATCGGCTAGTATGCGGAGAATTTGTCAGAGTTCTAATTCTTTTTTTTCTTCTTCTTCCAACCCCACCGTTAGCCCAGTGCCATTAGCTCGGCTAAGAGGTGTAGCCGAAAGTTGTGTGTGCGCGGGTGCGTTTGAGTGAGCGAAGCTAACCCCCGTTAGCCGAGGAGCTACGTGTCACAGTCGCACACACACACACACACCGCAGGCAAAGTTTGTAGCAAGTTTTGCTAACTAGAGGCTTTGGTGCTGGTGATCCAGGCTGCAGTGGGTTGTTTTTTTGTTTTGTTTTTTTTGTCAATCGAAGCCCCCCCACTCACACGTAGATTGAGAGAAGAATTTGGCCACAATTTTTAAAAAAAAATATTTTTTTTTTACACGTACGGTGGCTCTTGCGTTAGCCGACATGACGGCAGGCTAGCACGAGCGGGGACGTGTCGTCGGCGACCGTCAGCTGGTTAACCGGACATCGTGTCAGCGAGCAGCACCCGCGCCGACCCAGCTCCTTAACTCCCTTAATCTGGGATTTGGTCGTAGCCCCACGTCGGGCTCCGCCAGCGTTGACGGATAACTTCGAGCTAGCTCGGCCAGCCAGTCGGCGTGTGACATGTTAGCATCTCACTGACACCGACTGATCGCCGAAGGCTTTCCATAGTGTGACGCTGTTTCATTTCTCTTGGATCCAATGTCGATGGATGGCTGTGGTTGTTTTGGGGGGGTCAGCACTCCCGATCAGTTCTGATCTGCACCCGTCACACAGTAGGTGACGCCAAAACAATTTGGCATCAGTGTGCTGTCGTCGACACGTTTCATTTTGAAAGCCCTGGATTTACTTCTTGATCAACTGGCTGCTGCTACTGGGGTAGAAACAGATCACCTGTCACCAGCTGCTAATGTTGTTAAAGGAAATGCACACACCACATGAGTAAATGTCAGAAGCAGGATACTGATTGACTATGCAAAAAGGAGGCCTAGGAGATTATATGCCCTGTACTATAATGTATATTGGGGATTTATGAAAAACTTTTACGGGTGACTGTGCAGACCTTAGGTGGAATCTTTGACCCACGCGAACGCTCAGAATTGGGAGGACATCGTGGATGCCCGTGGACGACCTAATGAAATGAATCCAGATTAAAATCCGGTCTGGCTCCGAATTTCATACCGCGTCGAATTACACAGGCTTTCATAATCACACACTTTGGAGAAAAGACACAAAAAAAGAAGAAGAACATTCAGTGTAACAGCCCATTAAACTGGTCCGGTCGGAGCTGTGTCATTAAGGTTTGTCGTTTTTGTGTGTGTGTGTGTGTGAGACACAAGGCGGTGCCTAATTATAGGAGCCAGATGTTTGTCAAGGAGAACAAGGCTTCGGTCGCACTTAAACACGACTGGGGTTCAGTAATGTGCTTCTTGGCATCAACTTTACCCGAACACCTAATTTCCCAGATGGTTCTCGGCTGTCTGAGAGGTGGCAGGACTTTGGCCCCATTATACCCATCGATCTCGCTATAGGACCATGACTATCACAAATATACAAGTTAGGCCTCAACAATGGCCCCTTGTGCTTTAACAGTCAGAGTGAAGTTTGACTCGGTGTTTTCTAGCCGGATGTGTCCTTTTCTGATTTGATGACTAAGGGAGGTTTTGTTTTTATGAAGGAATCCGCTTTTTGCACGTCATTACCCTTTATTATCCTTTTATAAAAAGGGAAATTGCTTGACTGGGATTGTACAGAAAACATAATTTCAAAATCAAGACATTTTTGAGAATACAGTATTCTTTTGTGCACATGTAACCGTGTACGATCTACAAAGTTTTTGAAGTGTCTTTAGATAGTCATGTCTGTTTTATTTTTCTTTGAAACTAATTTTGAAAATGATTTATTTTTCTTCAGGCAAAAGCTGGCAGGCTGACGGGAACTTGCATCTTTACAGGACGGATTATCTGGTAACTGACCATTCAGCTGGTAAGTTTTTACTTCTACTGTAAAGATTGGCTCAAATGAAATCTTTTTAATAAATTGAGATCTGCCCACCTCAACCAAGTCTTCTCAGTGATGTTTAGCATTAGTCAGTCCTGTATGTAGCAGTCCTTGTGACTTCACTTTTTAGTAGAGATTAATAGGAAAAAAAACGATAGCCAGTTTATCAGCCCGTATCCATCCCCCACCCACCCATGAAAGAAAATTCAAAATGGTTCATCATGAATTGTCTTTGACAATATTGTTAACTGGATAAGTGTCAAAATTAACATCTAATACAAGGTAATAAATACGTAAGTGTGGATTAATCGATTAGTAATCAGCTACTAAATGAATCGCCATCTATTTTGATAATTGGTTCAAGTAGTTTTTGTGGGGGGAGAAGTTCAAATTCTATGATTTCAGCTTCTTAAATGTGAATATTTTCTGGTTTCTTTGTTCCTGTATGACATAGACTAAATATATTTGGTGTGTGAGACAAAGCAAAACCTCAACTTGGAGTTTTGGGACACACGATCTACATATTTTACCATGTTATGACATTTTATGGACCAAACAATTAATCGATTAATAGAAAAAAATATTGGCAGATTTATGATGAATGATGAAATAATAACTAAATCTGGATCACTGAACATGAAATTCCAGGTGCCACTTGTTAAGTAAGGAACAAGAAAAATTGACAGTTATTTTAAATACCCAAAGATATGTTGAATGAAACAAAATGAATATAGCTTTTAGCTATATTTTTTATAGCAATTGGCAATATTTTTTAATGAATGAAATTCCACACATTTCAGATAAAGTTAAGTTTCCTAAAAGTTGCATCTAAGCTATGAAATTATTCCTCTTCAAATTAGAAATTACTTCATATAAAGACATTACCTCTGCTTTGTGAATGGATCCTTTGTGCAAAACGGCACCCCATGTGACTGGTGGAGGCAAGGCAGCCATTGGCCAATGTTCCAGGGACGCCGACAGTTAATAAATGTCCTGTTGGTGCCAATTAATAGGACAAAATTTACCCTTCAATCATTTTTATTTTTGGTCCACAGACCTCCAACCAAGCTGAGAAACATTTCTTTGGCACGATGATTAAAAAAAGAAGAAAGAAAGACGAACCTCACCGTGTACCAAGGGTTTTCTAGCCATCAAACTTTTATTTCATTTAATATTTACCCTTTTCTCTTCATTAGGTTAATAATTTCCTAGTGAGCTACATAAGCTTAATGGTCTTTGAGACCATTTTAGATTTTCATAGGATTGCACTCCCCCCACTCTGTAAGTGTATTTATCCAGGCTAATGCAGGCGGTGGAAAAGGTCAGTGTTTTAAGCCTTCAGTGTTCAGTCTCTTAATACACCTGGTCTGTTCCGCAGGCAAAAAACCCAACTCTAAATAATCCTCGTTCATCACGCTGAGAAACTGTATTACACCGATTCTATGGCTAAAATTCACTAATTAAAATGCGCACTGTAACCCGTTGAATAATTTTAATAAAGCAAACGTACAACCCCATGTAAAAATCCATACAAATATACAGCACATTGCTTACACTTTGATCTGTTGTTTGTTAATATGGATGTTCATGCCATTGTTGAAATGAAGACTATTTGCAGTCTTGAATTGGCGACACGGTCTGCAAACGGTGACGAGAAGCATCAGAGGGGCAATGCGTACACTGCACTCGTGCTGTATACTCTCCCCCTCTCTCAGACAAAATGACGGTCTGTCACAGTCAGACTGACCACCAGCAGCACTGGGAGAAATCCTGCCCGTGTTGGTGGCCTGTTTGAGTTTTTACCGTTCTGCGCAGGCAGGTAGGATTCAGCACAAACTCTGTAGACACTGCCTTCACACTGCTGCTGCGCGCAAGTGCGACAAGCACACGGCAGACCTCCGCTTAACACTGGCCCTGTTCTGTAAGAGTGGGCTGTGTTGTCCCGCGTGCCCATCCCCCACCCCTCCCCAAGTAATATTCCCACCAAGTTTGGTGAAAATATGTCCCATGTGTTTTTGACTTATTTTGTACACGCACACACGCACTGATGAAAACAATACCCAGCTCCTGTGTAATGAGCACTGGCAAGACCAGCTGTAAGTTTATGAAACCTGACAAGAGGCCACTGAAAGTGTTTCCTGAGATGTGTGTGTGGGGGGGGCCTGAAAAACTCACAACCACCATCCTGAAGCTTTTTTTCATGAATTTCTTTCAATTGCTTGTTCAATGGAAGACTCCAAACTTCAGCTCACTTTCTGTGCCATCTGGGAGTTGTCTCTCCATGCTTTGAGATAAACCCAGGCATGCCTCGGGGCAAAACCCACCCTAAAAAGATTCACATCCACCTTCTCTTGTTGGCCAGAATGTTGTTTTTTTTTCTTTCTTTTTCTGCCAGCCTGGTAACAGAGCGGTGATTCCTGATGGTGAAGTGGAATGCAGCTTTAGTTGGAGCACTCGTTTGTTTATATCCCCCTTTGCACAGAGAAAATATTGTTAATCAAAATAGCTCTAGGATCTCCTTCAAATAAATGTCACAGGAGAGAGGATTGGCGTCGACGTGTCTTTCCTGGAAATAATTATTTGGTTCAAATATCCCACATGGGTCATTTGAGTTTTCTGTAAGTGGATTTCCTTTTTTTTTTTCTTTTTTTTTTTTTTTTGCTTTAATCCTATCCAGCGTGCACGTACAGAGGGGACAGTGGAGTACAATCCTCTTAACCTTGGAACCTTCTCACCTGGCTACAAATCGTAGAAAAGTACTCAACAAAAAGGGATAAACAGGAGTAAAACCGTTCTTTTGGTTGTGGTCTTCTTTTCAGAAAGACAACATGCACTGTAGCTGTTGCTCGCACCATTATTTTTTTTCGTGGTGCTAAGACCGGATCTCTTTACTCACCACTGACAGTCACGGCATACGTTAACACATGACTGACATGGTAATGTGAACCAGTGTGATTACTCTGAGGGTTTCACTGTTATCTAATCTGCTTTTATCACAAGATGCAAATTGTCTCACAAAGTCCACTTATGATAAGCTTGTTGACCATGTACATGGGCCACTTCAGAAGACAATTCTCTTTTTTAAACCACTCAAACGTGGGCCTCCTTTATCTAGTTTTGGCTGTCATGACAGAGGCCCTGTTCATACCTGGTCTGTCTCTGGTGATTCGATCACCAGTTAAGTACACATGTGAAAACACTCAATGTCACATCTGTGGTCTGATCACCAAGACCACATTTGGTGGTGGTCTGGGCTGAATTGCCTACTCAACTGACGTCTGCTGGCCCGTCACAGGACCATGATGAATCAAAAGTATTTTATATACTTCTCAGCATTTCCCCAGAAATTGCTTTAATTTGTGGCCATTGTTGAACTGCACTCACTGCATTGATTTGCTCAGCCACTCCTCGCCCTCCTCCCACTTGCAAACAGCAATGATGTAGTCTTTGTGCCTTTGTGTATACACAGTTGGGAAGAAAGTGAGTGCGCAAATTTTTTTTTTTTTGACCAGGGGAGATTAGGCTGAAATATGAACAAACTGCCTACAACACACAGTTCCACTCAGTCCACCAGGTGGCGATAATGCAGAAGACATATTCAACAACAATGACATAATAAATCGAGCAACACTATGAAAGTAAAATGGAGATTCAAAATTGTGCAGCTGTTTGACTAGAAAAAAGACGACCATTAGTAACTTAAGTGTATTCAAAACACCCCAAATGTCAGACTTAAAGTACAGCAACAGATTTTATGAACCGTGCGGGGGTTTCGGGGGGAAAAAAGGAGACTTATTATGTGCTTATGATACTGGCTGTACTGATACATAGAAAAATAACTGGCTAAATCCAAGAAGTGATTAAATTTTATTTTGTAAAGCACCAAATCATAACATACATAACAACATACTGATGTTGGTGTAGCTCAGATTTTTCATAACATAATACGAATACAAGTTTGTATGAACCATTTGGCATGTATTAGGCATTATGATGTTGCTGTATTGCTTAGACTGACACTAAACATTCATAACCCCATGACATTTCTTTTATATATTGATAAAAGTCTGTGCTAAGAATGAAAAGAATTGTACTTTGGCAACAAGGAGGGCCTGATATCGTGTAGATGATTTTTAAATTTTAAACTTTTTCCATTAATTCTCTATAGTATTGCATATTTAAACTAATGCAGAAACAATCAAAGGCAAAATTTCTAATAATTTATGGCTCATGTGACGTGACCCAGACTGAACTGTTCATGAACCTCATCATTTGTATCATGAAGCTGATTGAGAAGTATTTTTCTGGGCCTTTTTAATCGATATGCTCTGTTGACTTACTTGAAAACAATCTCTCCTTTCAGTGACACACTCGGACTCCGTGCTAACGTGGGATTTTGACCATGAGTTCAGTCGCCGTACTTACGCAGGAAAGCTTCAATGAGCACCGCAGCGGGCTCTTGCCAGAGCAGAGTGGTGGTGCTGCTGGTGGTGGTGTAGTTGGTGAGTGTTTGGATTTCTTACCGCTCCACTTGATTTGTAAAAGGAAAACGCAAGTCGGAAGTGGATTCATTCCTGTTTTTTTTTCTTCTTCCTTTTGTTTGTCTGTCTGTGTTCAGCTGCTGCTGCTGCAGTGCCCACTGCTGGAGAGGAGGAGGATGCCCTTCCTACCTACAAGGACGCCTTCCCACCTCTGCCCGAGAAGGCGGCCTCACCTGAGGGGACCCAAGAAACTGCCAACGCCTGGACATCCAAGATTCGTCCTCTCAAGTCTTCTGTCATCACCCAGGTATGAAAGGTTAAAATCACATTAACAAAAAGGTTGCTGGTCATTGTGTAAACTGAGGCCTGTACTACGGAGCAAGGTTACTGGCTTATCAGGAGTAACTTGGTGACGTCGGGGATAACTCCCCAGTTAAACCCGTTTTTCTGTGTAAACACAAGGCTCTGTGATTACATGTATAAGCGCACTCCGCGGGTGCGGGAGTTTAGAGACCATCAGAATCCACCGGGACATGATGTTCTTTATGAAACATATATTCATTATCTTTGACAAATTGCAGTTCCATGCCAATCACTGGAGTGAAGCCCACACTTGTGTCTGGCTTTTTTATAATTCAAGTTTCCCAATTGTTTTCACATACTGTAGCCTACGTGTCCTTACGTCAATCTTATTAGCTATTAATTGAGATCCTAGAGTAAATATGACTTTCTCATGAATTTACTGGGTTAACGATCACACATTTGTGTCACATTTCACCATTAAAGTTTATTTAAACTCTTCTAATCTCCTGCAGAATCAACGTTCACTCTTCTTCTGATAAGAACACAACACAGGTTTGCGCTGCTGAATGCGCCCCCCCTTTAAGCACGCACTCTCACACTCCCACGTGCTCCGGTTAAGTTTACACCGACTCAACAGAGCGACATTGCAACCACCTAACCCCCAGTTAAATCAGAGGGTTGAACTTCATAGTACAGGCCCCAGGGTGTTATGTTTTACTGTTTGTGTTCGGTGTTTTCATTTGTTGTCTCTTTTTCCCTAATCGGGACGAGTAACGAAAGCACGAGTTGGCATGTTATACACTTATGTAGAATGCAGACGGTTGGCCTCATTGTGAGAACATAATGGCCATTTTCTTGAGTAGTAATTGTATTTGTTGAGCCTCGGTTCAGTGTTCTAATATTCTTAGTCGTCAATCTACAATTGATCAGTTTCAGCTCTTCAACCTTCAATCTGTTGTCGGGAGAAAAAGAGCACAGACACGACTAATAACATTAACAGTGGATCAGTAAAATGAAGTGTCCCAGTAAGCCTTGTCACTGAGCATAGTACCAGGCCCCGGATCTGTGTTAATGTAATTACAGTGACGCCTTTATTCTATGACACGTCTACTACCTGGACTTCATCCAGGGCAACGAAATGTGTAGCAGACTAATACTGTGACACGCTACTGGTCACTTTGTACTGTGCTGCAGTGGTTCCAAACTTCAGGTTTTACAAGATAAATCAGACGATTTAAGGTTGGTCTTTTATGTGACATTTGTCTTTTTAATCTTGGATATGCTTACTTTTCTAAATGCCTGCATTTGCTATTTTAGGCTTGGATTTTCTATTCATGAGGAAAGTTGAGATCTATAAATTGTTGTCTGTGAGACAACTTAAATAAAATATAGTATGGACAGCACACTGTTTTTACTTTTCATACTTTAAAACATATTTGCCTCCTAGTATCTTCGGCCAGTGTACCCTTTGGTTTACTATTATAGAACCAATTCACACATGCCTATACTGTACATGAAGACAAATCCCTTCCTTTAAGTGGCTCCGAGTTGGTTGCAGTTTTATAACAACATTTTCACACATCAATTTAAAACTAAACTGTTTTTTTCTACTTGAATTAGGTTTTCCATGTGCCGCTAGAGGAGCGCAAGTACAAGGACATTAACCAGTTTGGGGAAGGAGACCAAGCAAAGGTCTGTGTGGACATCATGCACAAGACTGGAGCCCACCTGGAACTCTCCTTGGCAAAAGATCAGGGTCTCTCCATCATGGTTTCTGGAAAGCTGGATGCCGTGATGAAGGCCCGCAAGGAGATTGTGTCCCGACTGCAGACTCAGGTCAAGAGATGTGTATTTGTTAATAAAAATACATAATAAGTATTTCAAGTGAAAAGACAACTTTGTGCTAACTGTATACATTACAACCTCAACAGGCTTCAGCTACTGTCGCCATCCCCAAGGAGCACCATCGCTTTGTCATCGGTAAAAATGGGGAGAAGCTTCAGGAGCTCGAACTCAAGACCGCCACCAAAATCCAGATCCCACGACCCGACGACCCCAGCAACCAGATCAAGATCTCTGGCACCAAGGAGGGCCTGGAGAAGGCCAAGCATGAGATCCTGTTGATCTCTGCCGAGCAGGTAACATGGCTTCTCAAACATGAATTTTTTTAAATTTTATCTACTCTATATATTAAGTCTGATTTCAGACTAAATATATATATATATACCCCTCTACTCTTTAGGACAAGCGGGCTGTGGAGAGGGTGAACATTGACAAGGCATACCACCCTTTCATCACCGGTGCCTACAATAAGCTGGTAGGCGAGATGATGCAGGAGACCAGCGCCCGCATCAATGTTCCCCCTCCAAGTGTGAACAAGACGGAGATTGTCATCACTGGGGAAAAGGAGCAGGTGGCCCTTGCTGTGGCTATGATCAAAAAGATTTATGAAGAGAAGGTGCGCTCACATTTTGGGAAAGATTGTTGTTGTTTGAGATCACGTGGTGAAAACCTCACACTCAATTTCTAGGGTTTAATGTTGCCTTCTTTAAGTCCCCGGTCGAATATTCTTTTTCTATTGCAGAAGAAGAGCACCACCACTATTGCCGTGGAGGTGAAGAAGTCTCAGCATAAGTATGTGATTGGCCCCAAGGGAAACACCCTCCAGGAGATCCTGGAAAAAACTGGTGTGTCCGTTGAAATCCCACCATCCGACAGCAGCTCAGAAACTGTCATCCTTCGTGGCGAGCCGGACCGTCTTGGTCAGGCTCTCACTGAAGTTTATGCCAAGGTAAAACAATACCTTTTAAGGACCACAAACATGGATACTTGTTCAAAAAAAAGTACCTAAAGGCAAATATTTCCTTTTGCAGGCAAACAGCTACAATGTTTCCTCGGTCTCAGCTCCTTCTTGGCTTCATCGTTTCATTATTGGCAAGAAGGGGCAGAACTTGGCCAAGATTACCCAACAAATGCCCAAGGTCTGTTGAATGATTGAGCCTTTAATTACAGGGCTTTAAAAACTGCTTTCGACTTCAGTTTAACCTCTTTTCCTTTTTCTTTTTTAACCTCTCCTGCGTTTTGCGTACAGGTGCACATTGAGTTCACCGAGGGAGAGGACAGGATCACCCTGGAGGGTCCCACCAAAGACGTGCAGATGGTGCAGAGCCAGATTGAAGCCATTGTATTAGATTTGGTGAGTATTACCCCCTAGGTCATGGACTGAGACTGCAAACCGAATTTGCCAGTCAAAAGGGCTTTTCTAATGTCAAGGTTATGTACTTTACTGTACTAAAAGGAGGATTCAAAGTGATATTTTGATGTTGTTGTCTTAACAGGTAAGCCGTATGGACTATACAGAGATCAGCGTGGATCCCAAATTCCACAGGCACCTCATTGGCAAGGGAGGTGTTAACAGTAAGTACATAGTTGCTGTCAATCAGCTGTTGTACTAACTTGTGGACAGTGCAACAAAAACTGTCGACATTCTACCTAACCACCTGTTTACTGCCTTTTTCTGTAGTCAACCGCATAAAAGAGCTGCACAAGGTGACTGTCCGCATTCCCCCCGACAACGAGAAAAGCAACCTGATCCGTATCGAGGGGGATCCCCAGGGTGTACAGGAGGCCAAGAAGGAGCTGCTCGAGCTTGCGTCACGCATGGTTAGTACAAGCGTCGGTCAACGTGCAGATAGTCGGATCCATGGGAGGCGTCTCTAAACGCGCTGCTGTCTCTTGCAGGAGAACGAGCGTACAAAGGACCTGATCATTGAACAGCGTTTTCACAGAGCCATCATCGGCCAAAAGGGGGAGAGGATAAAAGAAGTGCGCGACAAATTCCCAGATGTGAGTCGGATTCTTCTGATATTGGCGTATGGTGTTGATTTGTCTGCGTTGAATCTGTTAAATGTACTTTAATAACTCTGAACTCTTGTGTTCCAGGTCATCATCAATTTCCCCGACCCAGCACAGAAAAGCGACATCGTTCAACTTAGGGGCCCACGAAACGAGGTGGAAAAATGCTCAAAGTTCATGCAGAAGATAGTGGCTGAAATGGTAATTAGTATTCTTTTTTGTCTCTCTCCGTTTTGAAATATTTGAAAGCACTTTAATCGTAGTGGAGTGTTGACCATCATTTGTTCTTTCTGTCAGGTGGAGAACAGCTTCTCTGTCTCAGTCCCCATCTTCAAGCAGTTCCACAGAAACATAATTGGAAAAGGAGGATCAAACATCAAGAAGGTACTTTGTCTTTAAAACAGAATATGTGCAGCTGAGCCTGTCAGTCTGTCTGTCAGTCTGTTTTTTATGTTTTTTGACGACGACCTCCTCTTCCTTTCCAGATTCGTGAGGAAACCAACACCAAAATTGACCTGCCTGCTGAGAATAGCAACTCTGAGATGATCGTCATCACTGGGAAGAAGGCAAACTGTGAGGCCGCGCGGATTCGCATCCTGGCAATTCAGAAGGAGCTGGTGAGCAAAACAAACACAGCGCTTAGTCTCTCTCGCTTTGGCTGATCAGTCCGAATCCAGAACAAATTTTGTTAAATTCGATCTCGTTGTGTTCAGGCTAACATCACCGAGATGGAGGTCTCCATTCCCTCCAAGCTGCACAACTCCTTGATCGGGTCGAAGGGCCGCTTGGTGCGCTCGATCATGGAGGAGTGTGGCGGCGTACACATCCACTTCCCCACCGAGGGCTCAGGGATCGATAAGGTCACCATCCGAGGCCCTGTGGAGGAGGTGGAGAAGGCCAAGCAGCAACTGCTTGGCTTGGCAGAGGAGAAGGTTTGTGTGAATGTTTAATAAAAAAGCTGAACCCGTGTTGACCTTGCTAAACTGGCACTCAATAGATGGAGGCATACAGGGAGGGAGGGAGGGGGGGCAGTACCAGGCTCGTCGTACATTACCTCATACTGAGAACTTCTTTCTGGGTCCTTTCAGTTGTCAGAACAAAAATACAGTTTGTACACAGCTAGTGCCAGATAATAGGGCTGACAATGTATTTCAACTGCTGTAGTTTTTCTGACTGAAGATTGTGAGGTGTGAGTGTGAGGCTGACTTTCAGTTTGTAAATATTGTTCTTCAGCAAACAAAGAGCCACACTGCTGAGCTCCGCGCAAAGCCAGAGTACCACAAGTTCCTCATCGGGAAAGGTGGCGGAAACATTCGCAAGGTTCGTGACAGCACTGGGGCCAGGATCATCTTCCCCACCGCCGATGACAAAGACCAGGAGCTCATCACGGTGGTGGGCACTGAAGAAGCGGTGCGGGAGGCCCAGAAGGAGCTGGAGGAACTCATCAAGAGTTTGGTAAGGCTCCGAGTTAGTTCTGAACATACCAGCATGAGCTACGCCGAGGCTTTGGTACTCTAAAAAATATATTTTACAGGACAATGTCGTCGAGGACACTATGAGCGTTGACCCAAAGCACCATCGCTACTTTGTGTCTCGCCGTGGCCAAGTCCTCCGCGACCTTGCAGAGGAGTACGGTGGTGTGATGGTGAGCTTCCCTCGCACGGGTACCTCGAGCGAAAAGGTCACCCTCAAAGGAGCCAAAGAATGTGTGGAGGCAGCCAAGAAGCGCATGCAGGAGATTGTTGAGGACTTGGTTAGTATATATATGCAGTTGTGTTTTGCTTTTTCATTTATTTATTTTTTTGTTCTCCTTCTGTTTGGCCCTTTAACTGATTTTCCTTCCGTTTGAAACTTTTTCTTTTCCAGGACGCTCAAGTGACCATTGAGTGTGTGATTCCTCAGAGGTTCCACCGCTCCATCATGGGTCCCAAGGGTTCACGGATCCAGCAGATCACCAGAGATCACAATGTACAGATTAAGTTCCCGGAGCGTGAGGACCCACAAGGTAAAAGCAAAAAAAAAAAAGTCTTTTGTCTGGAGTCCGTGAGTGTAAAAAAAATGCAATAAAAAATTCTCATCAAACATTGTGGGCTTCACTTTTTTTAGCAGCACCTCCTGCAGAGGCTCCTATTCAGGAGAACGGAGAAGCAAACGGCGAAGTGAAGGAACCCGTCGATCCGAACGCGCCCAAAAAGTGTGACATCATTGTGATCTCTGGCCGCAAAGAGCGGTGCGAGGCTGCCGTGGAAGCACTGAAGGTCCGCGCTCACGACTTGAACTTTGCTAAAATTCCTCAATAATTTACCGCTTTTGCTTACCAAACTGTCTTCTACCAACAGGCCTTGGTCCCGGTCACCATTGAGGTGGAAGTGCCTTTTGAGCTTCATCGCTACATCATTGGACAGAAAGGAAGTGGAATCCGTAAGATGATGGATGAATTTGAGGTGGGTTTCAGAGCTCGTGTCCACACGTGGATGGACAACATTATTCGTTTTTGGTTTGTTTGTGCTTGTATTTCTGGCTGAATTTCACCATCTTCCTTTCAGGTTAATATTCAAGTGCCTGCTCCTGAGCAGCAGTCTGATAAAATCGCCATCACTGGCTTGGCCAATCACCTTGACCGCGCCAAAGAGGGCCTCTTGGACCGCGTCAAAGAGCTGCAGGCCGAGCAGGAGGATCGGGTTAGTGACGCGTGACGTACGGGTTTTCTTTAGCGTCGATGATTCACATGCTCACATTGAGTAGTTATCACCCAAGATTGTATTAAGGGTACCCTTATGATAACACTTGACGGGGAAAGGGCTTGATTATTAACTCTTCCCACGTGAGGCGACCACCGGTTACTGCAGATATGGAAAAGTCACGGTCAAGCTTGCTGGAAATCTGATACAGAGCACCTCAAATCCCTCTGCAGGCACTCAGGAGCTTCAAGCTGACCATCACTGTGGACCCCAAGTATCACCCCAAAATCATCGGCCGCAAGGGAGCCATCATTACAACCATCCGAACTGAGCATGATGTGAACATCCAGTTCCCAGAGAAGAATGATGAAAACCAGGTACTGTGTCTTTTCGGTGTTCTCAGAGACACTTCTGAAAAATCTGAATGCAAGAATACATCAGCCCAGCAGGTGGTGCTAAATAACCACTTCCCACACGTCAAGACTACACTGGAATACTGATTCCCTTTAGAAATATTTTCGAAGCTGGGTTGTCTTCATCAGTACTTTGACTTGATGGTAGAATAAGTTGGCTGCTGTTTCTCCACAGGACCAGATTACTATTACAGGGTACGAGCACAAAGCCATAGCTGCACGAGACGCCATCAAGGCGCTCGTGGACGAGCTGGAAGAGATGATCTCCGAGGACATCACCCTGGACAGCAGGGTTCACGCCCGCATCATCGGAGCCCGCGGCAAAGGCATCCGCAAGATCATGGATGAGTTTAAGGTGAATTTAAAAGCCTGATCCTGTCGTCTCCCAAGTTACCACCAATGGCTTGTAGGCACATTCTTATCTGGGATCTCATACCTAAGAGCAGCATTGACATGAGAAAATATCCAGTGTGACTTAGTTTGGTGCTCATCTCCTTTTTGAAATTTTATTTTCTAGGTTGACCTCAGGTTTCCCCAGAGTGGAGCTGCAGACCCGAACCTTGTGACAGTCACAGGTCGCCCTGAGCTTGTGGATGAAGCCATCGATCATCTCCTTAACCTGGAAGAGGAATATGTAAGCTTTCCTGAGCGCGCCCACCGTTTGTTTTTTCTCTCCATAACAATAAAAAAAAAAAGGAGTTACAAAGTTTAAGTTGTAATTAGGGCTGGGCAATGGCCTATAAATATACATAGTGTGTGGCAAATTTGAGATCCCACCATGATCTTCTATTACCACTTTCCAAACTTGTGGCGGCTTTACAAAATTTAACATCTCATGTACAACAAGCCTCAATGCATCGAATGTATTCGAGATACCGCCCACCCCTAGTTGTAATACATAAAAACAGAACAAACAAGTACAGATGCGTATTGCTTTACGGCAGAATAATCAGATCAGTATCACATTATAACGTAAAAATCTATTATTATAACTTGAAACTGAGCGGACTGAGAACGGATAGTCCTACATTAAGGATTTGGCTCAATTACATGATCTGATAAAGTTCTACTTCATGCTTGGGTTGCGGCATGGCGAAATTCTGCCATAATTACGCACGGTGAATGATGTTGTGATAAGCTTACACATAAAAGGATTTCGAACATAAGCGGTTGTTCCTCCAGCCCAGAAATTCTGGTCGTTTGAATGGAAATGGTGGTGCAGCTCATTGTGCACTGAACTCTGATTGGGAGGAGGCTGCGCTTGTGTTTTAAGGTTTTGTTTGTTGCTATTGATCCGGAAAGTCTGAATCTGTGAACATGTTTCCAACTTCACCGCAGTAATGTGCCGCAGTAGCCCGTGCACTTTATTTAAATTCTTCTTTGTGTAAACTTATCACAATATCATCCACCATGTGCAATAACAGTAGAATCTCGCCACGCCTCAACCCGAGTATGAAGTCGAAATTTTATCAAATCATGTATATGAGCCATGTCCTATTCCTCAATTCAGGACTTTCTGTTCTCTGTCCACGCTCATGAATGTTTCATGTTATAAGTTTTCCCACTAAAATAATAACGTGAAAGTTTCACCGTTTTTATTTTTCTGTTGTGGCAGCAATAGGCCTCCTTACACCAGTAAGTATAAATGGGGGAAAATTAAATATGTAACAGTAATTGTTCTAAAATAGAAAGAAGAAATAAGGTAAGAAAACTCAGGGTTAAAAAAATTGGGGTCAAGAATTTAAAGCAGCTTTATAACATGTTATTATGAACTGGGGTAGCATTTTCAGCACGCATGATCTCCTCATGAGCTCCAACTGCACACTTGGTTTGGTCTTTTGAGACAGATGAACAGAGTTTTGTCCGAGGCTCTTACGTAGCGAGTTTGGATAACATAAGAAATCCCTGTAATATTTGCCGTTTTCTGACTCTCACTTTGTCGGGCTCCTTTGTCAGTTGGCAGATGTTGTGGAGAATGAGTCAAAGATGGCCTACATGAGGCCTCACGGGGGCAGCGCTGCTGCCAACGATGAACAACGTGGCCCATCAAAAGGCTTTGTGGTGAGGGAGGCTCCCTGGACCACTGGAAATGAGAAGGTGAGCGTTTTCCCCACAAGTGTCATTCTGTAAACCACACACACTCTTCCTCCTCCTTAATCCCAGTTTTTTTTCCTTCCCCTTCCTACTTTAAGGCTCCCGATATGACCAGCTCTGAAGATTTCCCGAGCTTTGGAGCCCCAGTGGCTGCCAAGACCTCTCCCTGGGGACCCAAACGCTTCTAAGCCGCGCTGCTACAAATGGGCCTGACCTTAACCGGACACAATCTTCCCCGTCATTGTCCCACCCCAGCCCCGCCCCCTTGCCCTGGACTGACTGCTGACCCTGAAAGTCTTCAGTTCTGAGAACGTCATCCTTCTCTGTGTACTTTTCCTGGTCTGCCTGTGCAGATTCATCACTCTAAAAGTGCTTTCAGGTACTGTAATCGACTTGTGAGCTTTGTATCTGCATTTAAAAAAAAATAAATCGCTTAAAAGAAAAAAAACAATGTGACAGATGTTGCGGTTTAGTGTACACAGTTTGTAAAAGACGGTCATTCAAATGTTGGTTGGACCTGACATTTCATTGTGGTTTGAACTGTTATACCAAATTCAATGGTGGCCAGACATCACTTTATTTTGTTGAGCTGCCCTTATCTTAGTTGCCTTCGCAGGGTGGGGAAAAGGGATTGAATAACTGCTGGTGACACGGATGTCTGTCCCACAAGGGGCCGGATGATTCAGTAACTGATCTACCTACCCCCCCCACCCCCTGCTTTACTCATGTAGCTGAGTGAAACGTTAGCCCTCGAGCACACTGTAGTGGTTGTCCTCTGTCACGTCTCTCCATCTGCTTCTAACTGTGCTTCTGTGAATATGGTCAAGTAGTGGCACGTACCTTGTAGCCTTACGAATTGATGAACTTTATTATGGGGGTGGGAGGGGGAGGGGGAGCGGTTTCAGCCACTGCAGCACGGCGCCTACTCAAACTGCCAGATGCGTGGAGGTCACACCAGAACTTAACTTCTTTACAACACTAGGTCTAGAGCTCCGACGCATCGAACCGCACACGTTACTGTTGAAAGAACTCTTTTTTGACATTCAAAAGTAAATCAAACTACAAAAGAAAAAAATGACTGTTTGTGAGTAAAACAGCAGACCATCATGTGCCAACTCTCTGTTTAATCATGTCCTGTGTTACTCATCCTCTGTATTGGGTCAGTGTCCAGTCCTTTTGTCTTCCAGTTGCTATGCAGATTGCTCTGTTCAATAGCAATGGCCCTTTTTTATCAGCCTTACAACTAGAAGGATACAAACCAGGTGGAGGTGATGCCGAGGTGGATTTTAAAACGGACAACTGCATGGCTGAGTTCACAGTTCCTCTTAAAAGTTCTCGGAACGACTCACCCATCCCAGTTTTGGTAACTAGATACATTTTGCCTGAGGAGTGCAGATGTAGGCCGCTAGCTGCTAATTCAACATCTGGCATCAGTCCACCTTGGTTTATATCATCCTAGTATTGAATGAAAGATTATGCAAATACCATTGAAATGAACGGTTATGGATGACACTGGAAAAGAAATTGTCCAAAAAGTCAATAAAAATTGAAAACCTTTTCTTGTGTGTCCCTGTGTCATTTGAAGAAAACAAAGTTACTCATTTAGTTGTGGATCGTAACTCGCGCTCGGACGACAGTGGCACATTTTTTTTAAAAAGCCAACCGAAAAAACTGATGCACCAGTGGTGCCATCATGTTTGGACAAGGGCAGTGGATCATTACTAAGCATCACTGAAGGTGTGTTCACACCGAGGGAGTCTTGTCGGGCAAGTAGCAGTAACTTGAGTTTGGTTGCAGGAACATGCAGATAAGTTTTGCGCAACACTTAGGAGTGGTTGTAAGCAATGCTATTTGAGTGCTGAATGACTTGTCTGTCACCCAAACCAATGACACTCAATTGTATACTTGCACATTTGCACTAAGTTCAATGTTTGCACTATATTCATATCTTCTCAGTGCCAAAATGCAAAAAAACGGACTGTTAATTTGTTCTTCTGTACATATTTAGATCTTTAGTTTTTAGTATATATCTTTTAATTAGGTAATTCTATTTGTGTGAATTACTTGCAAGATAAGAATATCATTGCCCAGTGCAAAGTTATGTTTTACTCTGTACATGACCAAAAACTTCTTGAATCTTAAAGTGTGTCTGTGATAAAAAAGGGGAAACGCGTGGTGAAAAAGATGTTGCCTGTGTTTGTAATTGTCCATATTTTCCTTTTTTCCATTTGATAAAATATGTGTGGATCATTGTTCTAATAAAAGAGATAGTATCTAGATTATTACTATTTATTGCCAGTCTCCTCGTGTTGTTCCGAGCGGCAGTGACAGAAAAAGAAACTGAAATGAATATGTCGGGAATCAAATCAACTTTATTGAATTCAAATGAAGCACTTATATTAATGCGTCTATGTATTTATTTAGCGTGATAATCTCTCTCCCTTTTACAACAGAAGTTCTAATAAACAGAGTGGATACATTTTGAAAAGTCTGGAACAGCAACACAATTCCACTCATTCATAAATATCTGCTGCGCTTTATTATTTATCACGTTACTCTAAACTCCTTTTGCCCCCCACGGGATCCTGTTGAATGACGTCTCTGGTTTTCCAGTGATCTGATTGGTCAGCAGTGGGGCTGTTGACAGGCTTTGATCTCTTATGCTGAATGGGTTACCATGGTGATTTATCCCCAGTAAGAAGAGAACCAGCTTCCTAGGACGGAAAACCCAGAGATAGAGCTTAAGTTACCTTGATAACCACAAACCTGCTTCGTAGTACAGATCACTCCCATTCAGGACTCATTTACGGTTGATCTATTCATTTTTGAAATTTACATTATTGTTTATTTATTACTTTTAGAGTTGTAAGCTGTTGATTGATCTCTGCTCGTTGTATGTTGTTGTGATGTATGTGTACAATGCACACTGATGCTTTTGTACACAAATGAAGTTCCTATCAGATAAATCAAGTTATCATTCGTGTCTTTTGATTTGATGTGTGAAGTTTCAGCTCACCATTTAGATAGAACTGATACATCTCAATTAAGACCCTACACAGCACCAACACATCAAAACAATGATACATTAAGTGCATTTGCTGTGCTTATCTGTTTAAGGTGTGACTGCCCAGCAGTGTCACTCTGCCGTGTGTTTCCTCTGCAACACCAAGGAAATCATAAACACAATGACTGTACATGTCCACTATGTCCAAATATGACGGTCGTGATATTTCATGCTAACGCCACGAGCTACATATCCCAGGAAAGGCCAGACTCCACAGACTCCAACGATGTGATTATCACTCTGCGATGAACCGTCATCGAAAAAAGCAGCCGAAGAAGAGCAAACAGTGACATACATAAATAATGTCTTACCTTTGATGTTTTGTCCTGATAGCTCGTGTTCTGATCCCCAAATCCGCTTGCGCTAGCTAGCACAGAGGCCACTCGTCACATGTTTAATGGCCTGTTCCAGCACTGTTTGCTTCCAGGCTGGCGCTTTTACGGTGAAAAAGATTCCCCACAGTGTGTTTCGCCTCATCACATTTGGCGAATGGTGTTGTTGACAGGGATTTGGAGGCTGGCGCTCCCCCTGGCTCTGACTGTTCAATAGACGTGTCAATCATCCAGGTTGACCAATGGGCTGCTGAGCTACAGCGCTTTGAAGTTTACTTCACTGGCAGCTCTGACGTCATTCGCCGCGCTGCAAAGATCATTTTTAGAGACAGATGAGCATTCTTACAACAGTTGTATTAGATGTAATGTGGAGAAACCTCACATGGGACAGATGCGCCAATTTGGAGAGTCCATCTGACCATGTCCTTACTGAAGACTGTAACTCTGCTCTGCTTCACTTTATCAGCATGACACAGATTTGGCACAGATAATGTTGAGATGTTATTCGAATTATATTTGAATTTATATTTTTTCGAACATGAAACCTTTCATTTATGTGTCCCATCTTCCTTTAATCTGACCCAGTAACATGTATAGTTAATGTTTTGCTGAAATGTTACACAGAGTAGCTGTTGCAAAAATTAAAAATAATCATGATAAAGGAAAAAGAAAAAGTGTGCCACTTTCTTGTGCAAGTGCTCTTAGTTTGGTTAGTGATGACACCTACTGGTTGAGCTTGTGCACTGCTCTGAATGGACAGCATGCAGTGTTGTCATGCTCTAGCCAATTACTCACAGTGGCGTCCTACTGGGCCATTAATTGTATCTCAGAGAGGCTCTTTTATAGATCAGAGATGTTGAAGTCAGAGGCATGTTTGACCTTCATAACTCTGAAGTGCACAGAGAAGATTAGAATCAACAAGATAGAATAAGAGGTAATCTTTAGGGACTTTGAGGTCAGTGTGCATAAAGCATTTGCAATTGATAGAATGCTCCTACCCTGATGTAAAGTGGAGAAGGGGCATTACGACAACTGTGGAGACTGACGTGCAGATATTTGTGTGTGTGGGAGATTTATTGCAATGGCATAAAACACAGTGGGTCAGTGTAAAAAAAAAATAGTAATATGTATAATATCACAACATAATATCAAATTCTCTACCGATATTCACTATATATAACATTTTGAATCTGATCTGGCAATGTATCTCAGTGTGTTCATTTAAAAAGAATTGTTGAATAACATAGTCAACATCATTAGACACAATAGTCATAATTCATTTATTTCATTGAAAATAAGTATGATTAACATATAAATATTTATCACATGCAGCCTCGATGATTTCTGGTACAATGACAAATGTCTTGAACAAAGTGAGTTCCATAATGTCAGACCAGTCATCACTTTTGGTTTTCCTCAAATTAGTGGTACAAACAAGTGTTGGACAAAAGGGAATTTTGAGCTTTTAGTGGCACCTGAGCAAAAGTTACAGGATCAAGCAAGTATACAGTATCTGAAGCCTACTAAATTAATCTGAGCAATAACTCTTTACATTCTATTTATGCAGGACAGACTGTCACTGCCATCAAAAATGAATGAAACAAATAATTTCAAAAACCTGTTTATGAAAACTTGCACTTTTTGATTCCTGATTAGACCTTTTTTATTTTTAGTTGTTTCTTCTTACTCTATGGTGTATAAGGTATTTAATTGAATTATTTGAAGGCCTTTTATTTTGTGTTTGCTTTCTGCTTGTATGTTTTGTCAAATGTTCTATTCCTTATATTCGCTCAGTCGTTTGGTAATACATCTCTTAGTGAAAATACTGCACAAGCCTGTTTTGATTGGTTCACAATAAAGTTATGAAAAATAATAATACCAAAGTCCTTTAAACAAGTCTCTTTTCCATTTCTTTTTGCCATAGTTCACACACTTCCTGTTTCGTTGTCACAGACTTTCTCAAAGCGGCGAAACAGCGCCCCCTTGTGACGTAACGACGGTTAAACGTCAGCTGGCTGCTGAGCGAAAAAAAGAAAAGAAAAGTCAAGTTAGCATAATTTTAACGAAAAGGTGACAGTCGCAGTGAGTGACAGTCAGGGTGTGGAACACTGCCACGCCACTGTGAAGAGCTGAACCTGTGGGAAAATAAATTAACATAAATATTTATCAAATGCAGCCACGATGATTTTTGGTACAATGACAAATGTCTTGAACAAAGTGAGTTCCATAATGTCAGACCACCATCACTTTGGGTTTTCCTCAAATTAGTGTTACAAACAAGTGTTGGACAAAAGGGAAATTTGAGCTTTTAGTGGCATCAGAGCAAAAGTTACAGGATCAAGCAAGTATACAGTATCTAAAGCCTACTAAAATGATCTGAGCAATAACTCTTTACATTCTATTTATGCAGGACAGACTGTCACTGCCATCAAAAATGAATGAAACAAATAATTTCAAAAACCTGTTTATGAAAACTTGCACTTTTTGATTCCTGATTAGACCTTTTTTTATTTTTAGTTGTTTCTTCTTACTCTATGGTGTATAAGGTATTTAATTGAATTATTTGAAGGCCTTTTATTTTGTGTTTGCTTTCTGCTTGTATGTTTTGTCAAATGTTCTATTCCTTATTCGCTCAGTCGTTTGGTAATACATCTCTTAGTGAAAATACTGCACAAGCCTGTTTTGATTGGTTCACAATAAAGTTATGAAATATAATAATACCAAAGTCCTTTAAACAAGTCTCTTTTCCATTTCTTTTTGCCATAGTTCACACACTTCCTGTTTCGTTGTCACAGACTTTCTCAAAGCGGCGAAACAGCGCCCCCTTGTGACGTAACGACGGTTAAACGTCAGCTGGCTGCTGAGCGAAAAAAAAGAAAAGAAAAGTCAAGTTAGCATCATTTTAACGAAAAGGTGACAGTCGCAGTGAGTGACAGTCAGGGTGCGGAACACTGCCACGCCAGTGTGAAGTGCTGAACCTGCGGGAAAATAAACTCTGACGCAGCAACAGAGCCCGTCGCCGTCAGAACGAACACATTGAACTGAAGCAACACCTGCTGAGTTAGCGCAACAGTGGCGTCGTCTTCCGGTGTCGTGCTATTGCCGCCTGGGTAGCTAATGCTAACAGGGGACGAAGTGAGCAGCAGCCCCCGAAGGAAGTGACCCACAGCGGGACAGAGGACAGAGACACGTCGCCTCCACGAGACGCGGGAGAAGGGACTTGGTCGTCGAACCAGGTGAGTCCGACGGACCGCCCCTCTCGCCCTGCCCGTGTGTTTCCGGTTTCCTTTTAAAAGTCCCGCCAACGGCCGCCATTGCTGTGAGCAGCCTATGTGTTTTTCTTCATGTGGAAGGAGAGATATTATATTTTGTGCTCCGTTCACTTTGTTTGGCTCTGTTGTGAGTCACCAGCTCTTCACTGAGCCCAACATCTGCCTTCCTCACCTGGATAACTCATATTCATGTAGTAGTTGGTTGTCAGGTGACTTTTGTTAAGCCTGGGTTTAGCTATCTGGCCATTAGCATCGTCATGTGATCTATGAATGCACCTGATATGAAATGATACCTGCAGATGAATTTGACTATAGTGACACAAGCAGAAGAAAGTGTAATAATAACAAGAAGAATTGAAAGACTAGATATTAAAGTATGGCTAGGGATGTACTGTAATTAAGTGCAGGAATTATTATCGGGGCCCTTTGGTATAGTGCCGTTGCAGCCAGAGCAGTTAGGAGGATAAATGGTCCGATGAGGTCAATGTTACTTTTTTTATAATCATGGGAAATATTAAACTGCGTTTGGATTATTTTTTCTGAGAAAGAGGGTTCAGTTTTCATTTCCAATAACAGACAGAAAGTCACCTTTTGTTATTACAGTAATAGCACAAAACCTGTAAAAGCTGCTCCACAGGCAGGGATGGTGCTGAGAATGCAACTATACATGTATAAGGTATTCATTTATAGTCTGTTTTAAAACCAGTGTGACGGATGGAAAGTCTGAAACGTCATAATGAATATAAAATGATCTTTTTTACCTGTCATTTCCTTGTAATCTTGTGTCTATTTCGGGCTCATGTCGAACGACGACCCAGTTTTCTATAGATGTCATCGGTTAGTTTGTCGGGTTCTGATCTGATCCTTTTGAAATGAACCTGCTCCGAATCAGGTTTGCAATGCTGCATATGTTACCGTGGTGATCAACCCAGTGTTGTCTCAGCAGTCCAGGTTGTCGTTGAGTGCACATGCACTTGTTGGTTGTGTGTAGTTTGTTGTTGTCTGTGTCCTGTGAGTACCTTCTTCTAATAACCTCTGACTTGGACCCTGAACCACACCACTGCTAAAATGAAAGTTAAGATACCCAAGTCCTCCCAAACCACACCGCTCCGTGGTGGCTCGAATCCGATTTCAAGGCGCTGGTACTCGCCTACCGCGCTACATCCAGAACGTGGTCAAACCTCACACCCCAGCCCGTGCACCCCGCTCTGCGAGGGGCGGGCAGCCACCGCTCACCTGAGTCCCGTCAGTTTGCTGTCCTTGTTCCTCAATGGTGGAACAGCAGAAACCCCTTCAATGCTTCCGTCGCAGACTGAAAACTCACCTGTTCAGACGGCACCATACTCCTTGAGAGAGAGAAAAAATAATATAGAAGAAGCTGTTACTGTCTGTTTGATAAATATTTGTGTAGCTTTTATATATATCTTCATGAAAAGCGTCTGCTGAATGAACGTAATTTAATGTCACATTCGACTGAACCAACCCCTTAAAGAGAACTGCCGACCCCCAGTCCGGTCCACCGTGGTTTAAATGGCGCACCAGTGACTCACTAACTCTCTATTATGACATAATGCTGTATTCTCAGCTCCTTCAAACTAAATGCTTTAAACCCTTTCACACTCCTTCAAACTACCTAAAGGACAATTTAATCTGTGTCAATTTTTTCTCTCTCTCTCTCTCTTGGTTAGCCCTTTTTTGAATATCAGGAATTTTCGAATTCCTTTCCCTTTTGTGGGTTACATGTGTGCACACTTGTGAAATACCTCAACAGATAGGAAATGGTGGAGATGATTCCCCCCCCCCCCCCCCCCCCCGCCTCCTCGTCCCCTCTTCTCTTGAGAGCTGATAGGGGCGCACTCTCTCAGCACTCACGAAACGCTCCTGTGTGTTTAAAAAGGAGCAACATAAAGCTCTCCCCAGAGCTGTGAGGCATAATCATGACACAATTAAGATAATTTCCCAACGAGTGCTGGTGGCGAGAAAAGCAATTTTTTTTTCACGCCTTGTAATCGAGTCTGGCTGTCAGATTAAGATAGCAGGTGATTTGAGGGAAATTGTCTTGGCTAACTCTTTGGAGTGGGATCCAGGTGGCCCCAGGTATCTCCCTGCCTGTTGAGATTGCCCACGAGGTAGTGCTGTTTTGATTCCGAAAAATGAAAGAAAGTGCTGGATTCGTGTCTCTGGGCATTTTGTCGCCTTATTACCTGCCTCCGCTGCCATCTCCTCCTGCATCTTGTGACTTTAAAGAGCCAAGTGGCCCCCGTTATCTCTGTCTCACTTTCTTTCTCCGTCTCCTGTTTATGTCTTTCACTTGCCATCCAATGACACGCTCAACATTCGGCACGTTGCTTGTATGACATTACCATTGGCGGGGTGATAGTCTGAACAAAATGTGTCAGCTTCTCGTGGACAAATCTTTGAGTGGAAGATTTCCATAGTTAAAAAACAATGTCCATCTTTGAAATGATATTGGTTTTTTTAAGCCGATTTGCAGATGAGATGATTTAATTTTAAAATGTGCTACTTTGACTCTGGACTTTAACAATGTCCCGTCCATGTTTGTATGTTCAGCTACATAATAATGCTGCTGATAGCCCCATGCACTTTGAGAGTTTGTATTATTCTAAATTTTGACTCTTTTTTTGCTGCAGACAAATATCGGTTTCAAATATCGGTTATCAGTCTTTTAGATAAGAAATAATCGGTATTGGCACTGGCCTGGAAAAAAGCCATATTGGTCGACCCCTATAGCAAATGTAATCAATCAGACATGATTTGGAAAGCCACACACTTAAAAAAAGAAAGAAACCACTGTTCTCTTCAGAGCCCAACCGATATGTAATTTTGGGGGCCGATGCCGATATTAGAGAGTACAAGATTTCTGATACCGATACATCGGCCGATATATATATATATATAAATAGATAAATAGATAAATGTAAATGAGGCTTGACATTTGAGTTTAACCGTGAACTTTATCATCAATAACTATAAATACAAAGACAACACAAACACAACCAAAATATATAGAACTTGAATTAGGAAAATGAAGATTATTTATTTGACGTAAAATGTAAACATAAATGCACATTTTTCTCCTGCATTATTTATTCTGTATAATAAAATGTTTCATATCATTAAACATAAACGCCGATACCGATATGGCCGTGGAAGGCCAATATTGGCTAGTCTATATATCGGTCTGGCTCTAGTTCACTCTGACCAAAAACCAAGCCGTGATATCCAAAGGACCCTCCAAAGACCTTTACAGTCAAACAAACCTTTTCTTTTTTTCCCCCAGTAGAAATTTTGACTCGGTATGAAAGTCAAAGGTGTTGCTAACAACGTTAGCGATGACTCTGTTCTATTCCAATGTTCCAGAAAGTCATGACAGTGTGGCAGTGAGCCAAGCATGCACAATACCAGGCCCCTGAGACTGAAGCAGCTGAATGGAACCCAGCCATCATTAATTGTATTATTCACACTTGTACTTTTCCTACTGTGACGTGTCAAAATGTCTTTTTTTGTGCGTGTGAAACAGACCTATTTTGTCGAAGCATTAATCTTTAAAAAGGCATGCAACCAGAATGTTTGAAACCAACAGGACTCGTCCTAGAGCTGTGTCGGTCTCAACTCATGGCAGGTCCAGATTCAATACTTCATACCATCTTTAAACCCGTTTTGAGTGTATAGTGTGTTCACTCCAGCTCAGCTGATACAATATGTGTCCAATTATTTAAAAACAACTAAAACCAAGGAACGTACTTGAGCCTAATAGTTTACAGTCGATAAATACATTTCCAGTTCTCTGTGGTGGACAAACCACAGAATGGTTCACAGTATATATGTAAGGACACTCAAACCAGACAGTAATGGACTATATTATGAACTATATTTATAAAGCGATTTTCTCGTCTTATTGACCACATGCACTCATTCACACACACATTTATACAGTGCTGCTATTGACCACGCTTTCTCTGTCACATTCACACACATGCATACACAATTTAAGGTGAAGTGTCTTGCCCAAGGACACATCAGCATGCCGACTGGGGGAGGATAGGATGGAACTGACAACCTTCGGGTTAGTGGACGGCCGACTCTACCTCCAGAGCCACAGCCGCCCGTACAGTATACAGTTTATTCTGTCACAATATCAGATTTTCAGTACATGACTATTGTGGCCAGAAAAAATCATGTTAACGATATTATTCTGATACCTATAGAAGATTTGAAAAAACATTACCAGTCAAACTGATTTTAAACTTTGTCCATTGTATGTTTTGTCTTTTTTTGGGTAGATACATTTCACTCAAAATATTGCAACCTGATACCTTGAACCTGATAGTTGCTGTGTCAGGGCAGAAAGAATCGGAAATTGCACTGGATTATTTACATGATATTATCATAGGTGTATTATTATACGTTTAATCTTTTGAATATCACACTGGTACATTTTTACTGTCGACAGCTCCAGCCCCATCTTAGAGAACAGAAATGTGTCAATTTGATTGACAGCTCAAGTGTTGTATATGATGAAATAATGTATTTTTTTTGTCCACTATTATCCAAAACAATGTACTAAGACAAATATATAGTGCATACTGTATTTGGTGTATGTCATCAGTGTCCAGGCAATAACAGTCTTGGTCAATCTGATGAAGAATTGAATGGCTACTTAATGGCCAGAAAAAGAAAGATTTTGATAAAGTTACAAACTTTAAAAAACATTTTTTCACAAGGTCTTAGGTTATTGTATGTCGGAATAAAGATGTGATGCATTTTGAGTTCAATCTTTAAAACGAGGGTAAGTAAGGGTTTCTGTATAATTCCCAAGGCCACGTTGTCCCACAAAAATGAAAATTGCTGTAATTGCCGTCATTATTACACCGTCACATTTTGTGTAGCATCAAACCCAGAGTCTCTGAGAGGAATGGAGGATGGAAAGGGCCGAATGAGCGGCAGTTTAAATTCCTCCCTCCACTAGATGGCATTGATAGACTTGACTTCGATGTCCAGTCAGCCAGGCAACAGCCTCCACACTCAATATCAGCTCTGTCAGCGTGTACAAACCTCCTCATGCTGTATATGTATCTCGCACATGTTAAAATACTAAATGAAAATTAACCTGACGTATACAAAGCCCTCATCTTTTATTGGCAGCTTCTATTTTAACTGAGCAGCTATTACATAATGAAAAGAAAAGACTGGGTTATTTGATGTATTCCTTCAACATTATAATGATTATTGTGTATAAACATTTCCAGTTTCCTTTTCTCTTCTGACTGTTAAAATATCTCACTTAAAATATAACTTAAATATCTTTTTTCCTCGTAACTTTTGCGCTCTGTAATATGTCTCAGATTTCTCTTTAATTTTACATTCAACGTTTCCTTGTTGCTCGAACAGAAAATGTTCACGAGTATTATTTTCAGCATCAGTGGTAATTCAGTCTAGTTCGTGTGCACCTTATACTTTGGAAATAGCATTTATTAGCCATCAAAGACTGGCCCATTGGAATAGATAGATGGCTCTACAGCAGTTTCTGCTGATGGGACATATTTTACGTTCTACATTCCTTCTTTCAACAGATTTATCAAGCAAATGAGTTGTATAACAGCATCATGCAGCAGAAATCAGGGTGATGTCTTATATCCCCGTGCGTTAGATGTCATCTGTTGTATATCATGGCCGTGGCATTCATCTTAAACTTTTACTGCAGTTTTGACACAGAAAGGAGAAAAAAAAGACGAAAGAAAAAGGGTCTTCTGACACGAATCTTTAATTTTCATATTTTATTTGCCCCAAAAAAATATCCCTCTGTGTGTTGGCCTTGGTCAATTTGGATTTTAGCACCCTGCCAGTAAATGGCACAGGCGGCCTGTGGAATCCCCCCGCGATCGAGACTGGCAGGGCTCAATCAAATGATGAGAGGCGACGCATTCACACACCAGTGCAGTGTTCCCTGAGACAGACACACACACACACACACACGCACACACACACACACACACACACACACACACACCCTCCAAAAGGCTTGGCTATATATGAAATTTTGCTGAACTTAAAGCCTTCCATTAAATATAATAATAATAATACAAAAAAAAAAAATACCCATCCAATTTGCCTTCTGATTTGTCCTGCATTTGGGTTTGACTCGGTCAAGTTGAAAATCAGCAGGCACATTTTTTAGTGCATTCTTCAATCCGTTGACAGGGACATGAGTACCGTATCCCGGGATTTCAGCGAGGGAGAATGGGCCGTCCACACACCCCGAGTGTGCATTCGACTATGTCAGCACTTCAGTAGTTAGAAAGAGGAGCGAGGGCAGACGTGAACGGGAGGACTCCGGTGTAAGACGCCGGCGTAGTGACCAGTAGGGGTCACATGTGGCCTGGGAATTTACCACTGACTTAAAGGCACCGTCCGTTATCCTGACATAAACAAACAGGTCGCCTGTCAACACAATTCTACATCTGCTGTCATTGTTTTTACAATCTATCTACCTGATATTATTATATGTCCCTGGCACATTTTAAGCCTCCAAAATCTGCACACACATCATTCCGCATTAAAGTAGTAAAGTAACAATCAGAAACACACAATTCAATGTCTAAAATGAATAATCTGCTGCACTTTCATAGATATAAATGTTGTAATCCAATGCGTCTTGTGTGTTCTACAGCAGTGTCACATTACCTGGAAATGTATTATTATTCTCAGCAAAATGTATGAATGCACTCAATGCACTTTCAGATTTAAAGTTTAGTTTAGTAATATCTCTTTTATATTTTTTACATTTTATTGTACAGGATATCATCATAGACATTTTATAGAGGTCATCTGTGAACATACCCACTACTAATCCGAGTTCTGCACCGAAACACATCCGGGTGTTAGTCATCCAATTGTTCTTTTAAATTTGGTTTACCAACAAAACAAAGTGTTGAGAGAAAAAAAAAAAAGAGTTGTCGGATATTACGAATCGCTTCATGTTCCTGCACGCTCCAGCATGCAGCTGCTGCTGCCTCTCATTGCCGGGCCTCTTCTTTTAGGACGAACCTCACCACAACAAACTTAAGTGTGGACAAGATGGCAGATCATGGCCCAGCAGATCACTGTCTGTTGCTGAACCTCTGGCTCATATTGGAAAGGCAACATTGAAAAGGCAATAGGTTGAATATGATCAACTGTGTTTTGAATCCTCGTTGTGTAGATTCAGATGTCCACTGCCATAAACAATTGTTACATTCTCCGGTGAGTTATAGATGTCACAGTATTTTAATATTCCAGGACCATACCAATAATTGTTCAAATACTAGCTCCTTAATCGAAAGCTGGGTATTTTTCGAACGTTTTAATATCATTTTTCTGTCATTCCAGGCAGAAATCTGTTCCCATTCATGTCTGTTCTATAAGAGACTGTTATTAGACTCCTGAAACTTGTTTGAGTTGTGTTATGTGTCACAGTGAATATCAATTCAGCTGTGATTTATTTTAAATGTTAAAACTTTCTCGTGTGGGAATGCAGTTCAGCTTGCCTCCCGGCCATAATGTAACTCAATGTTAACAAAGTAATATCCCAAAAATGAATGTGCGCCAATTGAATTGATCATGTTGAGCCCAGCAAGTTTTAAGAGTAATATATTTCTGTTTTGCACAGAAGTGGAATGGTAAACTATAGATGTTGGAAACCGCTACAGAAATGTAAATCGCAAAGCAGGTAGTTGTGTTGTAAGTGATAATTAGAATGTAATCTGTTGTAAATCTGGGCTGAATGTGCAGAACCAGTGGGTCGGACCTTTAGGGGGAAACATACCCTGTGGAGTTCCCATTCCTGGGATGAAAAATGACTGCGGGAAAGGGGATTTGGTGCGGCGCTCTCACACAATGACATTGTCTGAACTACAGCCTCCTTGGCGTGCCGTGCCTCAGCGACAGCCCTTTTAGTATTTCCTGTCAAACAGAGCATTGTTGCTTTTAGTTCACCTTAAGTGTCTAGACAGTGGTTTTCCTGCTCCGTTGGTTCTCCTGGATTGAGGCCAAATCTTCACTCTCGGAGGTGATAAGAGTCTTATCTCGCTGTTAGAGGGGCTAGAGACTGGAGCAGAGCTCAAGTGAGTGTCACTCAGGTGAGAGTGTGGGCACCTTTAAGAGCAGCAGGTACAGTCGGCTGGCTTACAGCGCCGACAATGGAAACGCACAAACATCAGTCCCGCGCGTTCGCTTGGACTCGCTCTTTGAGCGTTTATGTGAAATGAGAGGCTGAAACATTTACAGACGCTCCCGTGTGGCCCGTGAAAGATGGAAAAACATTCCCAGTTCAATTGTTTTCTCTCGACTCTGCAGAGGGCAATTGTTCCAATGCTCGTCGTTGTTTTCGGGTCGTTCTGTAGTTGTAGCAGACAAGGGCATGCGAAGGTGCCAAGTATATAAATATGCAAGAAAATTTCCAGAGTTATGAACCGCACCGAAAGAGCCAACGGACAATGCACAACAACGGTTTCCAAAGACAGCTTTTTACCTTCCAATACCACAACGACAAATTATGAGATTGAGGTCATCCATTGACATCACGACGATCAGTGGACATTCTTCCCCGACAAAGGGCAAGAGGAAAATACAACGGCCATTCAGACGCTCCCCTTTATGCTCGCCATTCGCTAAAAAATGTTTGTTGTGAAAATTCCAAGGTTCCTCAAGTAAAAATCAATCTGCGGATTGTGCACTGGTCCTTGTTTGAAGTCCATTGTGGCTATATTCCCCCGGCCAGGTAACACAAGAATGCTGCTTTTATTCTCCGCATAGTTGATCCTCAATATTGGCAAATGGTCCTTAATTCCTCTCTATGCAAGGTAACTCTCCAGCTTGAAGTAATTCAGACTCTTTTCTTTCCACTCTGAATGGTGGGCTTCTGTTGTGAAATGAAAAGGATTCAATAGATGTGGATGAATTTTTTTTTTCCAAGGGAAAAAGCATTAAGACTTTGGAATGAGAAGCGTGATTATTCTTTTGCGAAGGACACGCTTTTTTATACAAAACAAGGCAAAAACCTATGGATGCTCAGTTCATTTTGCCTCCACAATAGGAACTGAATGGATAAAAAGGGAGAGAGTGAAGGCAAACATTTTTTTTTTGGGGGGGGGGGGCGGGGGGTGAATCTGTAGATGGGACCCACGTTCGGCTGGTTACCGGGGTGATGCAAATTTTTACGAGCTGATATCCACATGGCCCATTTTCAGCCATTTGAGATAAAGGACATAACCTTGCGTGTATGAAATGTACTTTTATTTCCAATTTCATACGAAAGTGGATTTTTTCTTTTCTTTTTAAACTTCCCGAATACAGAATGAAAATAAATTGCGTGCCGGGATTAATGACGCACATTCATCTCCATTTGTCATCATCCATGTCTATTTTCAAAAGAAATTAGCAAGTAGATAATTGAATAGTTTGTTGTGGCTGAGATTAGATTGAATTTACACCTCGCAAACCATAAATTCCGCTTGTGTTGCGGCGAATGCTCTGCTGTTTTTTATTTTACTTTGGCCATATGTGTTGTATAATCATAACTGTTTTGATGCTTCAGTTGCTGTGACATTTGATGGTGCAGCCTGTCAGGCCTTGTCTTGGATTAAGAGCAGCATCAGGCAGACATATGTCCTTTCTGCTTTTGTATTGGTTGGCTTTTTTTTTATCTGGGCGAAATATAATTTTTATCTCACTTCATTCAGAATGACAGTCCCTCAAAATCGCTCCACACCAAGGGATATTCATTACTTTTTGTAGACCTGCCTGGGTATGCCCGTCAACTTTTCATCTCCCTTCATCTCTCATCTATTTCACTCTCTCAGATAGCCCTTCCTTTTTTCTTTCTCCCTGGCAATTTTTCCTGCTTTACTTTGCTATGACCTTCCTGCCTAAATTGCTTTGGCTTGTGTTATTCACAGGTTGAGATTTACAGAGAATAATATCGCGCCATAGGATTTCCCACACTCTTAGGTGCCCAATAACTTGTGACAGAATTTCTGTGACCTGGTTTGTCTGTATTTTCTCAGCTTAGGTGGAGGTGATGGAGGGCTGTAGTTCTCATCTAGCTCTCGCTGAACAAAAAATGCTCAACCTTGTCATGTGCAGACCGAAAACTACAGCCACAGTTCAGACGGGCGGATTCATTCGAGGGCGAGCGGTGGAAAAACAGACGCAATGGAGCGCATCTTTTTCAGTTTTTAACGGAGTGACCAAGCCTGGTGCAAAAATATTCATAAACTGTGGCGAGTCACCAAGGTCTAGATAATTAATGGGAAAACACTGCATCCACATGTGTGTGTTTGTGCTGGCTGCACATTTTACAGGAGAAACACAGGAATCAGCATGACTTGCTTTGCTGGAGTTTTGAAAAGGTGGAGTTAGTATAATCACAGCCAAAATGGATGATGTAAAAGCCTCTTTACTCTTTTTTTTTTTTTTTACTTCATTTAAGACAGTGAGCACTTATCTCTTGTCTTGTCACCGACACAAAATTATAAAAGGGTGTGTGCACAAGTAGACCTTATTCAAGTTTCCTTCCCTCCATATCTTGCAAAGAGGCTTTCACGTTGTCACTCCCTCATTTGTGGCACATAATAGTGTCTGGTACTCTCTGTGGTCCATTGTCAACCACAGGACTGGTTGTCCATTTGGAGCAGCTAAAATACTGGGAAGGCTTTAATCTTTCTTCATTATTTTCCAATTTTGGATAAATGTGCTCATAATACCCTCCCTCCTCTTATAAACGAAATTTCTGTGACTCTCCCCTCGCCACATTTTTCGGCTGCTTTCATCTTCTTTTTTTTTTTACACAGGACAAATAAGTAGTCCCAAGTGTACGGTCCAAATGTGGAGATAGAAGGATAATTGAGTCGATAAACATTAGGGTCAGGGTGAGATCATTGTAAAGGGCTTGTTCAGCAGGTGCTTAGTCCAGTATCAATGCGCATATTAACATATTTTTGTAATTTGCCCGAAAAGTGAGAATTGACCCGGGGATGGCTACTTTGCAAAACTATGATCGAGACGACGTTCGACAGGACATTTTGGGTCACTCTGTGACTGCCTGCTGGGCTATAGCATTTTCCGTATGGAGCCGTGCCTTCTAATGCAGCCGGCGACCGCCGTGCAATTTACTTCGATATCTGAGATGAAAAATTTAAGAAGTATGGCCGCCCTAATTCTGCCACAGACTACATTTGTGATGTGAAAATTTGTATAATTTGCAACAAGCTCGCTAGAAATAGGCCACATTAAATATCAATGTGGCTCGATCTGACCCCCGGAGAAAGTTGCGACTGTGACAGATGTGATTGGTCACGAGTTTGCACATCAGCCCGGAGGCTCGGAGCTGTTGCTGTTGGTCACCAGCACTTAGCAGCTGGTTAGAGCAGCGGAGATGTGAAGCCCAGGGTCACAGTGTTAACAGTGTCAACTGAGCCTCCGTTACTTGAAATTATGGGTTAACTACTAGATAAGAGCCTGTAAAGTTTATTGTCCCTCTGATGTTGATATTTCTACTTGCTTCAACATATGAATGCATGAATAAATGGTTGCAATGATGAGTTATATGAATCCAAATGAAAAAAAAAAAAATAGCTACAAACGAATGCTCTTCAGCAGCCATTTCATTACCATGACACCCATGCCAATTATACGGTTGTGTGTTATCATTGTGATATCATACATGGACAGATTACTTTATTGTGTTTCATGTGTATGTAATGAAACCAAATGTTTTCACATCCCCCCAGCATGTTTTCATTCCTAGTCTAATTTGTTCATTTAAAAAAAATGGAATTACTTTTTTTCTACTCTTAAGTCAGGTTCTGTTGGTATGTAAATGTAGATTTGTTGTCAAAACTGAAAACAAAAAGCTGCAGACATCTCTTGGTTAGTAATGTTTGAGTCAGCCTTTGACTGTATCCACAAGGGCTGCAACTAACAATTATTTTCATAATCGATTAATCTGTCCATTATTTCTCCATTAATCGATTGGTTGTTTGGTCCAGTAAAATTTCCCCAATAAAAACTACTTGAACCGATTAATCGATTATCAAAATAGTTGGCGATTAATTTTAGTAATTGATTACAACTAACTGAACAGCTCTAGTATCCACACTACTACTTAAAACTTACTTTTCACCATTGCTGTTTCTTGTTAACCCTAACCCTTGTACTTGAGATGTATTAAATGACTATATCGCGAATACCGTGATTACAAATTGTCACGTAAAAATTGGTTTGCTTGCTTGCTTTTTGCGTGGTTTAAATAATAATGTTTGTTTGAATTTGACTTGGTTGTGCTTTCCCCCTTTTTGCATGCAAGTTTAAAATTGTCCCAATAGAAACCATTAATGAATATAATTATGATTAAAGAATGTTTTAATACAGACATAGGTAGCAGGGACTACTAGAATCATCATACTGGTGTGATTGTATTCAAGTGCTTTAGAGGAAGCAATATCGCAATATACCGTGTATCGTGATATAACAAAAATGTATCACAATATTATTTATAGGCCATATCACAAAACATCTGTTAGATTTAAAATAAAACCTTTGAAGTATAATTATTTTTTTTAGCCTTCTGATTTTCTTTGCCCCCACACGGCCTCTAAAAGATTGTGAGATCATACTGTCTTCCTTTGCTTTGTTCACACACCACTCTTAACTTTACTGCAGCACATGTTCGACTTCCCGGCTTGTTTCACCACAGCATTCAGTTTAGGCTTCACCTGCTTTGGTATTAGTAACATACCAAACATCATCTAATATTCTACCAATTGGCATGACGCTATACAGTATATAGATCTCTTTATGGTACTATTTTGGTAATGAGGCATGACATGCAGACTGGGGTTAAGTTAACTGGAGATTCTAAATCGATAATAAACGCATTTAAGTCTGGGACCTCTCGGTTCATTTTTGGATTTTCCAAGAGGCATTACCAACGGACGCAAACATGTCAACAGACTAGAGCAGAGAGGGGAGGAGACGTCCGTGATCAAGTGTTGCCATTTTTGTGGGAGAAATGTGAAAATATCAGGTACTCTTAGTCAAATGCTCGTTCATCAGTGGCAGCCATCTTGGTTGTTTACAAAAGCAGCTTCCCTCCGCATCGTGGTATAAACCCCGCCCATTTTCAGATAGTCGGTTGTGATTGGACCAGCAAGATTTCTGCAGGGGGGAAAACACTTCCCAATTGAGGACGATCCAGACCGTATTCTGGCCGAGCAAATTTAAATGATCTCCCAGAATTCATATGGGTCCCAGGCTAGGTGAGAATCTGGAGTGTGAATGGTTTTGTCTCTGTATGTTGGCCCTGTGATGGCGGCTTGTCAAGGGTGACCCTGCCTCTCGCCCAGTGTCAGCTGGGATTGGCTCCAGCCCCCCCACAACCCTTAAAGGATTAAGTGGTATAGATATGTATGGATGGATGGCTTTTGTAATGTATTAAGCAAAACTGTCAAACATTTGCTGGTTTCATCCTCTCAAATTTGAGGATTATCTGCTTGTTTTTTATCATGTATGACTATACATGAAATATATTTTTGGTGTTGTGCTGGTGGTTATAAGTCTATAGGCAATGGAAATACACGATATATCTCAATATTTTGAAATCTCCTGAAAGCTCTTCATAAAATGAATGTGCAATTTTGCAACTCATGGCTAAATTAAAAATATCTACATTCATATTACTGGAGCAATTTAAACCTGCTTGCAAAAAGATGTATAAAATAGAAACCACTGATGAATATAAAGAAGAATGTTTGAATGCAGACTGGAATCATCACACTGGTGTGATTGTGTGCGTCAAAGGGAAATGTTCCAGGCATTCTTCATTTAGCGTTGGCCGGCTTTTCAAATGCTGAAACTAATTTGCCGTTTCTTTTTTCGGGAAACCAGTTCGTCTGACCTCCATCGTCTATTACCTTTGTCCGAACTCAACACGTACAAACTCACTTTGGGGCTTAGCTTCTTTCTTCACACTCTCATTCAGGAGATGTCTCCATAGTTCACACTTTTCCTTGAAACAAGTTGATTGAGATAAAAACAGGTTGAAATATTTACTGTTATTAGTTATTTTTTCTTGATTAATAAAATAAGGATTCTAAGCCTCAGTTGTTAAAAAATCTTTCTAAGATTAAACTTTTTGCAAATGAAACTACCCGGCATTAGTTAAAAGTCAGCAATCACTATTAAATGTTACTTACACATTGAGGCATTTGTAATTATACAGTAATTCATAATAAGTGTCCTTTCAGTTTTTATTCTTTAGGTACAATAGTTATTAATACAATTCAAACAAATTCAAAATGAATGCAGTTGAGTATTTATATACTGTGGTATTTACTTTTTTATTTTATTTTTTACCAATAAAGGATCTTATACTTTTTTACACATCTCTATATAAATATTTTGAATCATATTTGGACTGACAAATGCAAAAATATACTCTATCACACTACCTATACCAACATAATGTACATAATGTCCCGTTTTTCTTTATACTTTATATCAGATCTGCTTTGATCAGATAAAATCAAAGCAGAGGGCAGCAGGGTTGGTGGGGAGACATGAAGTGTCTTTATTCCCGGGCTGTGCAGGCCGGAAAAAGTCCATTTGGAAAACCACAAACCTTCTCCTTTTTTGCAAGGGCAGCCATCGAGTCAGCGGTATCGATCAATAATCCCGCCAATCCATCACAGATATATTCTGAGCTCCGGGCCAGTAAATCTGACTCATTGCCCCCCGAAAGCCCCACAAAGGGATTGTGTAAGAAGAAAAACATTTCTCAAACCAATAATTCCCCTTTGACTCTTAAAATATTTAGATACATTTCAGGAATTCATAGCAAAACAGTTATGATCTAAATGCCCTTGTAAAAAAAAAAATAACAGTAGAATTTATAGTATTGGCCTGGTTCACTTTCACAAACACCTTTGACCCAACGCCCGTCCTTCATGCTTGACTACTCCTCAGCTCCGTGCAGCCAGCCCACCATCCCTGTTGAGAACCACCGTAGCTGTTTTCTATTACATTTCCCTTGCCCTCATTTATTCCCACTTTTCCCATCCCTCGGATTTGTGCCGACAAGTTCCGCAAATCGCGAATCCAACGCAAATCAATGAAATACTCCTGGCCTAAACCCCCTGGTCCAACGCTTAATTAGATGTGTCAGTGTTCACGGTATTCTGTGCTTGATTAACCTCAAACCATCGTTTTCCTTCTGTGAGAAGATCTGAGCTCGGGTCATGAGAAAGAAATTAATACAGTTGTACAGATCATGTGTCGCCTGCCTCAACAAAGCAGGGGGAACGAGTGCAAAGGCTCATGTTTTCCCCCGTCGCAAACGCGGTGGTGTCTGTCAAGAACATTTTACACCTAAAAGTGTCTGCGCGACGCAGAGGCATGGAGAGCTGACATGAGACATGAGAGACAAGGTGGGAATGCTCAATATAATATGAAGGTAAGGATGGATAAAATGGAAAGAGCGCTGATGGGAGGCAGGCAGAAGGAGTAGAGAGGGAAGGAGAGAGAAAAACCCCCAGTATGAATTAAGCATTCTTTGATGAAAAAAAAAAGAGAGAGAAAATCTGTATTCCTGGGTCCTAATCTTTCGCTCCAAGCGCTGCACTGCTAAGCTCTGGTTCGGGATGACAGGTCCCCCACCTGGACAAGCTTGGACAATGTCTCTGCTATGTCTCATTTCTGTGGGAACAGTGCTGCACAGACGGCTAATCACGTCCGGAACCAAAGGCACCTGCCCTATCTGCCTCTACATTTGGTCGGGAATCTTTAAAGAGGCTAAACCTCACTTTCATGCTTGTCTTTTATTCACGGTAAGTGCTTATCGAAAGCGAGCTGTTGCCACTGCCCCATCTTCCCTCCCACAAGCTCTGAGAATGCTTGACGTAAGTACAGCCAATCTGGGTAAATACGAATCTCTCCTTACTGTCACTGCTGGCATATTATGCCCCTGAGGGAACATTCTTTTCATAATATCATAAGCTGCTTAGCGGTGTGCTTCTATTTAAGGCATACATATTAATAGCTATAAGGAAATCATATTTGAACTGTTCCCTGCAATCAATGTCTTTGGGTTTGCTGTTATACTTTGTATAAGAAGGTGCTAATAACTTGAAGGCACTTACACTGGGCAATCTAATCCCTTTGTGTGATAAAGACTCGTGTTGGCAGGAGAGTGTGCCAGATCATAGGACAAGGTGCTGCAGAGGTTTTAGTCCCTCAAATCACAACCCCACTCTTTCTTCCCCCCTGCTTTCCACTGGAAAATACCAGCACTACGAGACCCTGCAGCGGCCAAAGTTGTTGCATTAATACAGAAAGTTGGCTGATGCCCCTGACAACAGCTGCTTTAACCCTCTACCGTTGTGTGTGTATGTATGAATCTATGTATGCTGCGTTTTTATACAGGAAATGTAGTCACTGCTACCTTGTTGTTGCCTCTTAGTGTTTCATGTCTCACAGTGAATGAAAGTCATTTGGGGGATTACCGGAAAGATCACAAAATCTGAATTACTCTGACATTTTATATTATTGTTTAGCAATTTTCTCAAATAATCAGTGATTTGTTTGATATATGAAAGGTCAGATATTAATAACAATATCCGTCCAAAACCCAAAGAAACTTAAGTTTTCAACGATATAAAATAGAGACAAGAAGATATGCTGGAACTGAATCAATTTCAGTTCCAGCATATCCAGTTGAGAGTTTCCACTTCAAAAAAAAGAAAGAAAATGAAAGAGAATCGATTTTCAAAATAGTTTCATTTCAAAAACTCATAGGAGATCTTAAAATATCTTTACTCGCTTTTTGAATAGGTAATTTTTTCCTTGAGGAGAAACATTTTTGAAATATTATCTAATACTACCAAATTATATAATCTTTTTTACAAAATTTCTTTTTCTTATTAAACATAATCAAAACGTTGTTATCTAGTGTTAGATTGGACTCTACTGTTCTCTCCAAATCACAATGCATGCACAGTGAGCATAATCAGCAATCAAGTCCTCACAGCGATTGACTCGGAGAAGTGATCACACTTTGATTGAAGGCAGTGCATTGTAATATTTTTGCTTTTTGAAAATATTTGACTTCAGTGTTTCTTGCAAACAGAATCAAATGGTTTAATTTTTTTAATTTTTTTTTTCAATGTGCAGGAAGCACCAGACTCGAGGCGAATTTTTAAAAATTCCTGATAATATTCTTCTCTCTGAACAAGAGAGAAATTGTTAATGAAAATGCACGAATCACAATTTACTTTGAAATTTGAAGTGAGTCTCAGAATCCTGTTGGAATAACAAGTACTTATGCTGTATCATTGTCACATCATTGACAATGTAGTCATTTAAAAAATACTGTTGGTGTGAGGGAGGTGCCTGATGTTTGCGACATAGTCACAGTGAATGGCGGAGTCGTATGGAGCTGGCACTGATGAGGCATTAGAGAGGATCTAGGTTGGTTTATTTTGACCCATGAGTAGTTCCAGCAAAGTGTTACGACTGGAGCCGAGACACTAAGTTTAGAATTGACACATGCCAGAAAAACTCTCCAGGTTCAGGTTTCCGTGGGCAAAAACTTTTTTTCACACCTGCTAAAAATGTTTTTTTCATGCTGTGTTAAAATCCTGATGTTGGAATTCACCGAGTTAACCATGCGGACGAAAAGAGCATCACTCATTGCAGTTTGACGGAGACCCCCCCCGACGATGCGTCTTTCGTCCAGCAGGGGGTGCTGGCTCACAAGGGCTTCGATTCGATGAGCGGGAGGAAAGAATTTGGCGCCCGGTTGCTGGGGCACAGCTCTCTGAGCCCAGATGAGTGCTTCAATTGTAGGGATATTTTCCTCTAAGCCTGTGGTTGACAGCAACACAGTGCACTTATTTAAAGCAATTTCAAACATGTCTTGTCTGACAAGTTTTAAATCCTACTTAACACCCCGTAACAGCCACTAGTTTACTGTCAGAATTAAAGAAGAGAATTCTCAAAGGGAGAGAAATTATCACTTTCATTTTGTTCGCCGCCGTTGTTTATAAAGGACATGCCAGGGATGTTTACCTAAGGATGAATATATTATTACCCTTTTGCTACACAGTGTTTTTCATGCTGGAGAAAAGGGTGTTTAAAAAGTTGCACCTTATGTATTTTTTTAATTGCTGCCATTACAGCGAAAGGAATAAAGGCAAGCCTGAGCCTCAGTGGCTTTCAGGCTACAAGCGCACAGACACTTTTTATGGAAATAAAAGCCCTTGAAATGCTTTGTATTAAATAGCTTGTGTAATAAGCAAAGACGCAAATGTTACTTGATACACCCTCCTCTCCTTTCTCCCCTGCACTCCATTTAAGAAGCAGAAAAATTCCACATACACCCAAGTATTTAAATCTAATTTGAACATTTCTTCAAGCTGTATCTGCTCCAGATTGCACCTTTTGTGTTTATTCGAGTTACCACCCAACAAAGCATTTTATTTACATTAAGACACATGGGAACGGATCTAGGCCTGCCTCAGCAGCCGCTCATGCCGTGCCTACAGAGATGGGCTTCTCCTGCTCAGATTCCACATTCTTTATCTGTCCCCAAAAGCAAAAAAGAAAAAAGGAAAAAAAAAAACAAATCACCAAATGTAACAATCTTCCCCCTGTCCTCCTTGTGATTGCATGTTAGGCACTGAGGTGATAAGCACACTGGTACGTGTTGTTGCTGTGTGAAAGACACCCTTTATCGGCTCATACCTCTGACTTGTGCTTAGTCTAGTCAGCCGGAGAAATATGACGGAAAATCTGATAGGGGAATGGTCCCATCTCGACATCAGCGCAAGTGCACGCCTAGCAAGCCAATGTTTATGCTTCCCGGGTCTTGTGTTCTCAAGGGAAAAATGTCAATAGAGTGTCACGGGGAGCATCTCGCCAATGAGAGGGTGTCTTCCGACTCGAACGGCAAATGTGTCAGCGTGTGTGTCATAAACTCATAACTCAGACATTCTTGCTTGGAGATTAAAATAACGGACATTGTGAGTAATCTTCTACTGTGTGTAGTGAATTCCTTTTTCTTCTTTGACATCTGTGTGTTTCATCATGTAAGCCACGCATGCAAAGGGCAGAATTTGATCATTTTCTGTCGGAGTTAACGTTCGTGTGTGTACATGTGCATGTAAAGGAGGAGACCTTCTCGTGTTAAGCGGCAGGGCGACAGCAGGGCGGTATAAGCCCAGGACAGAGCGTTTCTAATTACTGCTGCGAGACGAGTCATCAGCGGGAGTGTCACACATTACTCGACTCCAGTGCTTTTTCACAGAAATCTGCGTGAAGTGTTTCCTTAAAACACAAAGGGGTTTCATTAAGCCCAAACTTCGCTACTGTTTTCCTTTCCTTTTTGTACATGAAGATTTGGACTGTTTTGGAATGGCAAATAAAATGTTAGTGTCTTACATTGGACTAAACACGACAAATCAGAGATCGCTTTGTTTAGTTCGCTCAATATCGATGCATTAAATAAAAAAGAAAGATCACCGCAGGATAGTTTTGCAACTCATCGTTTCTGCCTTCTCCGATAAATTATCTCCCACGTCCTGTCACCTTGTCAGCCGTTGGTCTTTTGCACATCTTCCCACCTGACTTTATATCGTCTGCTCTCGCACCTTTGATTCCCCAGCTCTTTCGAGGTTTGTCAAAAATGACCGGGAGGTCTCGTAGAAAGAGCGAACAAAGACGTTTGTTTCCAGCTATATTGCCACCATCACTGGCAACATCTTGCCCGTTAGCTGTGCAGAGCGAACGTGGATAGGGGTATTTGGAGGTGGAAGAAAAGAGATGCTATCCGAGCTAAATGAGGGAAGATTCACACAGTATAATGAAGGCTGGACCCATGGCTTCACAGCTGATGTGTATCTAAAAAGGCCTGGTAAATACTGTTTCGGAACAGAGGGCTTTATCTGCAGATATACATATCCCCTGCAACCACTGGCCCCCACATGAGGGCCGGATCTATCTCTTGGATCACTTTTATTCTTGTTTTTTTTTTTTTTTATCTGAAAGGCTGGAAAAATGTGAGACTTCATCAGTTTAAATCTTTGAGAGTTTTTTGGGGGGAATATTCTGGTAGACGGGGGATGCTTAAAATCTAAAGTATATTCAGCAAATTCTGGTCGGAAAAAGTCTAAATAGGGTTCTCTAAATATTTCAGTTCCATCTATTATACTCCTATGTATCTATGTATGATATAGGGAGTCCTATTATTTATAAGGCATATTTATTGTGAAGAGGCTTAAAAAACAACATAAAAAACGGAAGTTTTTTAAAATGTATTTTTCTCAGTGTGGTTGACCTTAAGCCTTACACTAGCAAACCAAGTAACCTACAGTAAGTAACTTTGTCAGGCCCTGCAGGCCCCCAAGCAAACAAATCTCTATTTTGTAGCCACTGCTCCAAAGTTGTCAAGCCGATATACATTAGTCAACTGTATCTCGGCACACGATGAAATGTTATACCGACTTTATGCCTAGTGTCATCGTGTTTAGAATATTATGCAGCAGTCGGCTGCCTTCCAAAGCCACCATTCTGACGAAAAAAGGTGCAGCGCAGGCGAGAGGTCAAGCTCAACCATGCTAGGCTACACTGGGCAATCTAGCTAAGCTATCTTAGATTCGCCGCAGACATTGTGATGCAACACAAACTGTCGAGGTCTGAGAGGCTTTGTAATGTTTATTTGTAAATGCGTCGCAAATGAAGAAACTGTCAGAAGAGTGAATGATGGACGAAAACGTGTTTTGATGTCTTTTCACCCTTACTAGTTCATGTCAACTTGCTAGAGACATATTTTAAAGTAACACTATGTACATTTTGCTGAGTAACAGCAGCCTCTGCAGCCACAAGCAGATATTAATACTGTTGGGCTCAGAGTCCGAGCAGGAATCAGAAATCAAAGCCTATCAATCACTTGACCTGCCTTCTGACTGCATACTCCCTCTCACTGAACTGAAACATGGCCATACGGTGTATATTGCTCATGATCCCTGCCTTCCCAAACAGGAAGTCCTGTTGCTGAAACAAACACCATTCATGTTCCACACAGAGGATAAACAAAACTTACTTTGTGAATCCTGTGACTTTTTCTCTAGCGCCACCTCCGTGTCATAGTTTTTGATGTACATTGTATTAATTGTTGAGAATAACAGCGGTCAATGGAAACCAAAATCATCAATCCACTGAGAGCAGGATTCAAAATCACACTGAAAATCGAAGTATTTTTTCTTCTTATCACAGGCTGATCCAACTTGCGTGAATTTTATCATGGTTACTCCTAATGTGAATCAGTAATGCGTATGGCCCCCGCGTGCCTATATGCAATCTAGACAACGTCTGGGCTCTTGATGAGTCGACGCATGATTTTCTGGGAGATCTCCTCCCAGACCTGGATCAGGGCTTTAGTGAGCTCTTGGACAGTCTGTGGGGGTACTTGGCGGTGTCAGATGCACCGATACTAGATTTTAGGTCAGGGGAACAAGAGGGCCAGTCAATGGCATCAATGCCTTCGTCATCCAGGAACTTGCCACATGAGGCCGGGCATTGTCCTGCACCAGGAGGAACCCAGGGCTCACTGCACTGGTGTAAAGTCTGACAATCGCTCTGAGGATTTCATCCCGGTACCTAACAGCAGTCTGGGTACCATCGGCTGTGACGTGGAGGTCTGTGCGACCCTCCAAGGATATGCCTCCCCAGATCACTGACTTACCCGGTCATACTTGATGATGACCTGCTCTCATCTGTGAAGAGAACGGGGCACCAATGGCAGACCTACCAATTCTGATGTTCTCTCACGAATGCTAATCCAGCTGCACGGTGCTGGGCTGTGAGCACAGGTAACACTAGAGGACGCCGGGCCCTCATGCTGACCTCATGGAGTCAGTGTCTGACGCTTTGGTCAGAAACATGCACACCAGTAGCCTGCTGGGCCCTGGCAGATACTGTCTCTGCTGCTGGGTCGATGCTCTCCTACAGCCCTGTCCGGCTCTTCTCGTGTAACGGCCGGTATCCTGGTATCTCCTCCATGCTCTTGAGACCGCTGAGGCACACAGCAAACTTTCTTGTTTGCTTACTGCTGACTTGGTGTTATACTGTGACGATTAAGTGTTCCCTTAATTTTTTGAGCAGTGTCTATTTATATATATATATATTTTTATATATATATATATATATATATATATATATATATATATATATATATATATATATATATATATAATGTTGCTGGTATGATGTCAATATGACTATCAACAGATCCTTTCCTAGTCTTGTTTTGCTGGAAACTGCGCACATCATGCATGAAAACTACGCATGAGGCACGTCAAAATGAAAACCAAAACTGTCACGCACACATGATGCAGGCAGTGTGGCCCAGGCATAACCACGCATTAGTGTCACATGCCAGTATTTTTTTGAATAACAAAATGACAAAATGTTTCCCAAAAACAGATTTGGAGGAGACATTCTCACATGTATCTGAGGTGTGTTCGGCCTCCAACTTTGTGTAAAGCTTTCCAGAATCTCCGCATTTTTGTAACTCTGCCTATAAAGTTGTATTTATATGTTGTACAAAGGACAGATAAAATTGAGGATTTTCAGATGTTTTGCTGCCTTTTGGCAGTGCCCGTGGCAAACTGCAGGTCCGAGACCTGATGGTCTGGAATCCCAGGTATAGGCAACAAGATGCAAAGAGATGTGGAAGTTGACAGACATAAATAATGAGTAAGCCCCAGAAATCCCTGTTAGGCCCAGTGGAAAGCATAGTATTGGTTGCAAGGAGCCAAGACCTTGCCATTCAGTGCCAATGCCTTGGCTTAGATGGTGCAGGTCGTGTGTCCTCTACGAAACAGATTGTTTCCTTTTCTCCTGTCACTGCAATTGAGCTATTGCGAAGGAGTAAAAAAAGAGTAGGAAAAAGGTCAACTGGATGTGAAGCTCCTATTATCAGCAATCTCCCCCTGGCTTCCATAAGCAGCTTGTTTCTAAGCTGCAACCTAGCCAAGCATGAAGAGAATATAATTTCAGCCAATCTCCTGGAAGCGTGGGTGCACAGAAAGCCATTGTAAGGCCAGCAAAATAGTCACAATAGAGTCACTGGCCTTCTGATAAAGATCTGCATAGGTAATGCCAGGGCAGCAATGAAGGCAATTTTTGCTTCCTTACATTTAACACCCTCACACTGACCACTGTCCCCTGGCAAAGAAAGATGAATAGCAGGTTTTGTTGTATGTAATTACGAGCAGGACAAGCACAGTGAACTGCCTCTTCTTCACGCTTTATCTGGCAACTCAGCCTGAGCTCTGCTGCCTTCTTAAACTTCCCAAACTCATTGTTTTTATCTCTAAAATGCTTGGCAGGAGAGAAAATGTCCAGCTATTATTGTTTTAGTGGAGTAAAGAGCTGATAAAGGCCTTTTCTTTGTGTGAACATTGTAGAGCTTCTGATCTGTAAAGGGTTTATGTCTGCAAGACCAAGTCTTAAAAATCAACCCATCAAACCATTTATAACCCAAAAGTAAAAACTGTGTGCTGACTTTATTGCAGTGTGTTTAAGGTAACTGGTTTCACTCAGTGAGGTGAAATAAGATTTGGTTTCATGCCATGATGTATACAGGGAAACCATTATGGTTTCCTATATACAGTAAAAAAGAAACAAGTCAGACACATCAAAGCAGACAAATGCATACTGTATGAATGACACTACAGTAATAACACTGATATATATATAAATACATGGATATATTCCAAGATGACACAATTTAGGAGCCTGCCTAGCCACTAAGAACAAAGCAGATCACAAGTAATGCACCCTAAATTAGGCAATTTATATTGAATTGACCTTAACATTTGGCATTGGATTTACCACTATGAGTGACACCTTTAACATTATACATAAAACATAATGTCACTTCATCCATTGTTATTCTAAAAATGTTGACTAGTGCACCTTCAAAAAAAAAAAACGTTTTATATATAAATAATATGTCAAAATAGGCCTTATAAATCAATCTTTGGAGCAATTATGTTTTCTATTTTGACACAGCTTATGTACATCATCACTTATCTTTGATATCCCGTGTTTACACCTGTAAACAGATGGTTGTGACTTGTAGCAATTTTTTTGCTGAAAGAAATACTTTTAAACTCCACCAAGAAGTAAAGGAAAGAAGAAGCGTGTGATGAGGACATTGCAAATAAGCTCATTGCCACTGTCACATCTTGTAAGTCTTAATTTTTCTTCTTTTAAACAATTTCAAAGTGCCCTAAATACCAACCAACAAAGCTTATGAAATACTGTCTCTATCCATGCAATTTGTTCTGGTTTGGACAAACACTTGGGTCGCATGTAATTCTCCCCATCTAAGGATGTAACCCTTTCCCAACTCCTCAGCTTTTTTTCCAGTGACCATTTCTCAGGGGAAATTCTCTATTCAAAATTTTGACAGTGGCAACAGGGGTTTACCCATAATACTTTTACCGTTTCTCTGTCATCTTCCAGTATAGGCCAAGTTGATAAGATGAAGTCATATTACAACTTATGTTGTATTTAGAGATGTTCCCCTTCTGATACCAGCGCCAAAAATGCCGGATTGGGCATTCTATGTACCGATCCAATAACATGTCTTATATTAGTTTCACCAAGATAATTATTTTCTGACATGCCATGCAAAATTTTATCGTACCTGTGTATAATGACAATTAAGTTCATTCAGATTCTGATTAATCAGAAATCTCCACTTGCCACTACAAAAAGCAGTTGCGCTGTACTGCCACTGGCATGTACTGTTTTTAGTGTGGCGTAGAAGAAGAAGTGGTTTCTGGTAGTGTTAGCCTGAGCTAGCAAAAATGCCAGCAACTTGGCAACATTTCACACTGGAAAGTCCCTCAAGTAAAATGACGACTTGCACTGTGTTGTTGTTTTATGCTGTTACTGTGAAAGATACAGACTTTTATTTTTATAAGATGTGGCTGCACTTTAACAGGTTTTCAAAGAGAAGTAAGTAATTGTTGTCATTTTCTAGATGTTTTTTATTTGTGTTCTTTTTTTATTTATGACTGTCAGACTAGATAATAAAAGATGTATCTGTCTTTCAAAGGTTTCAACCTGAGCCGGGCCAAACAACAGTGATTACAATCATCACTTCATACAGGATTAGTAGCATGCAGCTGTTAAAATACATTTTATAGGAGGCTATTTTTTCAAATGCGCTGGTATCTTATCGGTGCTCTGTTTTTGGCAGATATGCAAAGTCCAGGTATCAAAATTGGAATCGTTATCTGGAAGGTAAAAATGCTATCGAAACATCTCTGGCCCTCAGTTAAGGCCACATTTGGTGTGACGTTGAACTCAGACAACAGAAAGGCATTTATCTTTTTTCTGTGTGATAAGCAATGCTTATTGTTTTAAAGTGATGAACTGAGAGCGGCAGGCTCCCTCCATACAGCAATACCGATCACACCTGGTAGAAATGGGATAAAGAATCCCCTTGCAAATTGATCATGATCAATTCAATCACTGCTCTCTAACAGCGTATTTCCTCAGATTAGTGGTGTAAAGGGATCATAATTAAAATGTATCTGACGTTACCGTGGCCCAGTCACAATCTAACAATACAGAGGATGCCCACAGAAAGCTGATGTGCAATCACTGCATTCTTTCCAATGTCAAGGAGTAGCTGAGAAACAAGCTATGCACCAGCTCCTTTTCTGATAACCAGAATACCAAAGAGCGAAACAAAGATTGCTGATGGACGTTTGGGTCACATTGTGAAGAAAAACAAAGACAAACAGCACCAGAAATACAATCCAACTCTATATATAGTACATGCATCAATTTAGATGTTATATATTTGCCTGTTTGTTAACACTACAAATTCACATTTGATCCTGTCATTTAGTCCAATCCTGGAATCTCATTTACTCAAAACAAGTACAAATAGGGAAAAGACGAGATGTTTTAGCCACTGTCTCCGCAGCAGTGAGATCTAACTCTGAGAAAAGCCGAGGATCCACTTGCGCCTCCTGTGTGCGGCACCTTCTTGCCCACTTGGCACTTCCACCTGATGAAGTAATTCATTGATCATGCTTTGCATGCCACGTGAGCACAAAAGATGAGGCCGCGCTAACTTCATCTTCTGAGTATAGCCATGGACTACCACATTGCGCCTTAAACAATGTGCTGTATCTCATAATTAAGTCCGGCACTTTCATCCTTTATAATAACACAGGCACAAGCTCTAACACCTCACCTGGGACTGTCTCTTTACTGTTGTCATCATGTAGCTGCACAGCTTCACTTAGCCAATAGGATGGTAATACTTGCTTCATTAAACAGCTAAATCACACACTACACAAAAGCTATAAATATGTTATACAAAATAGTAAACTTTAGGCAAATATGGTGTAATTATCTTTCACTCCTATGAAAGAAAAAAAGCTGCAAAGTTTACCCCCCTCATTTCAGTTATGCACATTGACTATATATAATCATGTTCAACATGACAAAAAAAATCACAGTACACTGCGAATACATTTTTCCCAAAGCTGATTTCTCTCATTTGAGGTAGTTCTTATCACCATGATGAGTGTTCAAGATTCTGTTAAGTTTGGTTTAGATAACTTATTTTGATGCTATAAAAACAGGGTGAAATGTCACGATTGCCTGTATCGAAAATGTTTCTAAAGCTTGCTATCCTTGGCTTACATTAATCATCGTGACTACTAGTCATACAAGACCAAGTAATGCTGTAGTACAGTAGCAATACCCCTGAACGTACATCTGCCTCAAACGGTTGGGTTAAAAGAAAAGCAGTGGAGGAGAGGGCAGAGGTGGGGGATAGCGCGAGAGAGAAGGGAGAGAGACCAGGAACAGACTGGTTGTTATATTAATGATGTAATAAAGTTAAGAATAATAACAGCAGAAACTATATCAGCACCAATTAATAACAGTAATAAGTAAGTAACAGACTAATAATAATAATAATAATTATTATTAATAATAATAATAATAATAATTATTATTATAAGTTAAATAGTAGTTGACCACAACCGGTATGGAGCAAATTGTTGAGTTTACCTACTGAACATCATCTTTGCTGGATCATGACATGATCTCATCTCTCTGTCTTTTCTTGGTTCTGGCATTGTGTTAAATGATAATGACCATGAAACGGTTGGGTTAAAAGAAAAGCAGTGGAGGAGAGGGCAGAGGTGGGGGATAGCGCGAGAGAGAAGGGAGAGAGACCAGGAACAGACTGGTTGTTATATTAATGATGTAATAAAGTTAAGAATAATAACAGCAGAAACTATATCAGCACCAATTAATAACAGTAATAAGTAAGTAACAGACTAATAATAATAATAATTATTATTATTAATAATAATAATAATAATTATTATTATAAGTTAAATAGTAGTTGACCACAACCGGTATGGAGCAAATTGCTGAGTTTACCTACTGAACATCATCTTTGCTGGATCATGACATGATCTCATCTCTCTGTCTTTTCTTGGTTCTGGCATTGTGTTAAATGATAATGACCATGAAACATTGGGTGGAAAATGTATTACATTTAATGCTGGATATTAGCACTCTGGTGTAACTTTTCAAAATAAAGAAAAATCTATGATAGCAGATGGTAAAGCACAATCACAAAAAGATGGAGTTGTTTGACAGTCAGGGTTATGCAGTCTGTCTGTATCTGCCACTTTGTTAGTGCCCATATTAATGCATACTATTGCACCAATCACTGACTGAGTGTTCGACAGAGCAAAAGCTCAGAGCAGGCAAAGAAAAGCAAACACATTTTCAAACCAGTCTCAAAGGGCTTCACATTGCCCACATTATGAAGACAATGAATGAAAATGACAAAATTCAACCCCGGAGTCTCACTGAAAACATGTCAAAACTCCTTCAAAAGACTTGATTATATTATCACGCGTCTACCTTTTTTATTTGCCTTTACCTTTTTTGTCGACGTGTCAAGTGTCAAAGCAATTTTTTGGGGGAGGGGGGATTAGCAATGGTGAAAATGAATGAGATCACTCAAACCAATTCATCTTTTAATTTATTCAGTTCATGAAAGACTTCAATGTTATTAGACAATATATTTTAGGCCTTGCTCTGTGCTAGTGGTGTGACTAGAGGATTCTGAATGAGAGGTAAATTCAGCAATTTTGTGTATTTTTTCACCTTGGCATCTCCAATTTACAGGTCAATGGTCGACAGAGAGTCTTTCACCAGAGCCCATTGCCAACATGCTATTACTTTTTTGTGTTGAGTTTGAAGCAGTTGAGTTTGTGTTATTTAGTCAGACAGACTGACTAAATTGGTTGGTCGTTCAAGCCACCGCTCAAGTGAAAACTGAAATAGCCCACCAGCTGTTGGGTGGTTTGCAAAATTGCCAAAATGCATCAACTTTCCCAAGAGAATGAATCTCATTGACTTTGAAGATCCCCTAACTTTCCACCTAGTGCCACCAGTTGGTCACAGTTTCATTCATTCATTCAGTAAAAAGGTTTGTGCCAACGTTCAAGGTTCCCAGACTTTGTTGATCCTCTGACTTTTCTTCTCGCGCCTCCATGAGGTTGATTTTGATTGAAATGTCTCTCCACTTATTGTGTGGATTGCCCTGAGATGAGGTGCAGGCATTCATGTCCTCTTTAGGTTTAACTGTATAACTTTGTGATCCCTGACATTTCCATCAACCTGAGCTGTACTGAGTGTGTAGTGATGATAAACAAGTAGAATAACACAAAACTTAGATGATGACATTGGTAAATATTACTTGCAAAGAATCAGTATATGTTCACAGTATCATTGTGAGCATGTCAGCATGCTGATGTTAGCCTTTAACTTAATGCTGTTAAGCACTGAATGTAAACAAAACCCTAACCATCCTGGACAAAAAAAAAATTGAGCTCTCAATTCGGCTGTTACTTTGTTTTATCAGACCTTTAAAAATGCCATACAGCCACTGTGAGCATAGTTTACATGTCGTTTAATAATTCATCAGTTTTGGTATTCATAGTATATACTGTATGTGCAGATTATCACATAGCCTAAATTAGCCTTTGAAGATAACTCACAGACAAAACACTGAGAGATAGTTGTTGGATTCCAGCAGCGGGAGAAGGGAAGATAAAATTCTCTATGTCTGGAAAGTATCACTTCCAGCTGTTAAAATGCTGTATTGTCTGATGCAAAGGTGGTTATAATAGAGGGCCGTGATTGTAGCCACAATACAGATTCCATCTTCTTTCTAATCTACCACAAAATCTTAACAGTACGAGGAAGATGAAGTTGCAGGGTGAAGAAGAATGTTGAGATTACATTTTTCCGGTGATTGGCTGCTTTGAAGAGGAATGAATATCTTTATGTTTCACAGTAATATTTGATTGCGGTAACAGTGAAAAACCTTGTCAGTTCTAAGCTGAAGAAGTTCACACAAGAGGCAGTAAGATGTTTGGCTTGCTGTGTACCTTAAAACCGGAGAGGCACGTGTTTATTTTGCAACGTTTTGCGATTTTGCAAGGACAAGCTAAAGTGAAAATATGGTTAATTTCTAATATGCACAAAGCGGTTTAATTAAAAGCTAATTATATGAAATAAGCCTTATGACAGCAAGCCATGTCCTTTTCTACAAACTAATGAGAAAGGCGCACACATACAGTATCTGAATGTTTTAGAATTATCTCTGAAGCACATTTTAAAATGATTTGTCCTTAACCACGGTGAACACAGAGGTGCTATCTCATGGCTTTTGTTTCCTTAGTTTTACTGTATTGCAGGTTCACAGGAAGAGGTCAGTTTTGTATCAGCATTGTAAGGAATTTTTTAAAAACATTTTTAAGAGATGAACCATTTTCCCCCTCAGCACAGAAAAAAATTGCCGCCTACACATCTTGTGCAGCATGGAGAAAAAAAAGCCATATTCTCTCACATTGGCCTGTGGGGATAGAAGAATGCTGCTTTGCTTGAGGTAAGGAGAGGCAATGGCCGTTTAATTAACCTTTCCTGCCTCAATCTGCTCACAACAATTTCGCCGGCGACTCCCTTTAATAGTTTAATGACCTTGCTGTCAGTAAGACTGAGAAGGACTGAGTCAAGGTATGATTTAATTAAAAGAGTCCATATGTTTAAGACTGTACATACAGAGAAACATTGGGGTTCCTGGGAGTGAGAGAACTGACCCCCGCTATTGAGTTTCAAAATGACAGCACGCCGCACAGTGTAAATAATGAGAGGGGAAAAGTGAAAGGAAAGAACTCTTTGAATAAGGCGGCTGCATGTTTGTCACTAGCATTAGGTCGTTTTTGTAATCAACGTCCAGTAGTGCTGACTTCATCCACAATATGGTGCTAGTGTCCCTTTCAGGAAAGTCACCGCTTCATATGCAAGCCAACGGCATTAAAGAATAGATACAGGACCTCACGATGTTTATGCTCGAGTTGTTTGAGTTAGGATTGTCTGGGATGAGGTGGGGCTGAACCTGTAGTTGATTTCTAGGGGCCAGAGCTTCATTCACGCAGGGCAGTAAAAAAATACTGTGAAAGCTTTACACCCGATGAGAGCTTCAAATGTGGTTGGAAAATTCATTTGTGTTTAGAGAAATTTGACAAATGAGCTGTAGTTAATCTGTGGCGATAATAACTACAATGTTGAGATACCTAAAATTAACTAATCATTACATTCAAAAATTTAATCATAATTAGCAATGGCTAACTGCCTTTTGGTAAGTCATATATGACGATTAAAGTTGAAGCTAACATTTTAAATTCAAACTGTTGTCAGCTCCGTCACTAGCCGCTTTGCTAACTATCTAACGTCGAATTTGAACGACTTACAGAACAAGCTGCTGCTCGCCGCTGAATGTCCAGAGATCCCGGTTATTAGTGTTCACAGTATTAATGTGATGTATTTAAAGTATAAGTGAGGCATTCTGACTATTGTTTACTATTGCAGTTCGTATTAGCCTGTTGGTGAAGATAAGATTGTATTTTTTCCCTGTAAAACCATGTGAATGACACTGAAAACTGAAAACACAATTGTCTCTTGTTCTAAGTGACATTTAGTGAATGTGTGCCAATGCTGCCATCTAAACGGACAACGATAAACACATATTCCAGTATTTTTTTATTCACCCCGTCCTGCTCAGCATGAAAATGTAACTGTATGGTTCATTGCCAAAAGATTGCTCACTAGATAATGCTAGCATCGGGTTTGATCCTACTTCCTCACTTTTCCAATGTTAAAATTTTAATGTGGGTTATTAACCCCCTAATAAGAAACTAAATATAGGGTTGTATATTGTCTGACCAGTAATAATCAGAATATTCCAAATGAGTTAAATTACCTGTGAAAGTGGCAGAAAAAGAAATGATGAGCCTCATGTCTGGGTACCCAAAAGGAAGTGACACAGCTCACTTATGGGGGACCCTGCTCTCTTCCCATTTCGTGTGCGTTTGCCTAGTGTGCCGGCGGTCAGAATGAATACCAATAAGATATGAAAATCTATCTATCTTAATACTTGCTGATTACATCTACCAGTTACAAAGTAAAAAGCTAATCTTGGGTTATAAACAAAGTACACCGAGGTCGCATGACTTTCAACCTCACCCTCACCAAGTTTCTTGGAGCTGGATTAAGTCTGCTTACCTGTTCTACAAAAGCCTTGTTCGGCGTGATGATTTTCAACGTCCCCAACAACCTCTGCAGAAAACCGCAGACCAGGGAACCCTGCCCTCTCACCTCGCCTTCACCTGTATTTTTCGTTCCAAATGAAAAGCTCACTGCAGAATCTTGTCATTGCGGCTTCATGGGCTGCCGCTGCCAAAGGTATATAGCACATATGCAGCATCAATTGGATCCATTTGTATTTTGACTAGCAAAATTACACCAATTAAATGGTGATTCAGATTATTAGATTTCATAATGTGAAGCCTGCTCACAGCTTACAGCATTGGTCATACCCTTGATTTTATAGGAGACAAAGTCTACTTGGGCTACTAAACTAGCTAATTTACATTTACCAGCAGACATCCAAACATCCAGAGTGATTGCAGAAATGATAGAAGTTCCTTTAGACGCCATGTTTTAGACAATGATTTCAGCTTTCAGCTTTCTAATCTTTTTCATTTTGTGGTTCAAATGAGACGCTGCCTCTTTATCCTTCACCGCAGACTCTGCCAGCTCAGGGAATGATGGAAGACTGCCATGGTCACCTGTGACAGCTCAGCTGACTGTCATACACAGTACCGGTCCACCGATGAGAGTGAAATTACTTCATAATAGTAGGGGTGTTCCTAGGTTTATATAACGATATGATAATCCTCTTTTCATACAATGATGATAATGATCATTATTATAGCAGGGGAGTAGGGGGTGAGGAAACCGCTTGGAATGGAGACTTTGCTGCATAATCCTTCTGCCTTGAAAGGTTAAATACGGATTTGAATATTATGATCCCCCACTCTGAAAATGATAGTACCGTATTTGAAGCAAATGTGCTCATTGTGCACTTTACCTTGTGGAGCAGCATGAGTGGCAGACTCCACCAAGGAGGACATGCTTGCAGTGCTGTATTTGCACAATTGGTGGTAAAGTAAAAAGCATCATGAAGAATGAGTGACCTGAGATTTGCAATGTTAGAGGAGTCGTTGTTGTTATTATACTTAAGTTTAATTGGGGCTGTAGCCCTAAGGTTAGCAAAGCAGGCTTTGGAACAGAATCACAGGAGTGAAAATGTGGATATGGAATTCAACCTTCTGTACAACAAAAGTTTAGTTTCCCTCTTAAGGTTTCAGACATACTAAAAAACAAATCTCACATACTGTTTAAATGTACTGAATGGCATTTTGGATGTAGCTAGTGTTCGCTGATGCTAGTGAAAATATTTTTACCGTGGTTTACTGTGAAACCGGAAAACGTAATGCCGATAAAAGGACATTTCCGAGAAAGTTGTATTGACGTGTCTAAATGTAAGTGTAGACTGGTGACGACCACAGTATTTCCACCGCTGTCTACAGCAGAAAAAAACGTAGAAACGTTGAGTATTCGCACATTTTCCAAAGTAAAATGGAATGAATGAACCTCAGGTGACCCATTTTTATTGGGTGAATGCTGTCTATTACATCTATTTCATCATGTACTACCTCTGTTTACCTGTTTTTTTCATTTAACTTTTTTATTACCGTAACTAAGAAACAAGGAGAATCGTTTTGGGGCAGTGGAAGCTGCCATATTGTTATGATGTGAATCATTCAAAAGGAAGGTGAGATGTCACTTCATTGTGAGGGGTGAACATTTATGGGCTGGTTACTAGCTGCAGAACAATACAGCACATAATGTTGTGAGCTTAGTGCTCTTCCTCAGGCCCCATCCCATGGTGCCCCTGATAGTGATCCTGAAATTCAGCCTCCGCAATGTAAACATCTACCTGCTGTCAGTAAATATGTGACCTAAATACACAGTCTCACTGTGGTGGATGTACTGAACGCTGGTCTGGTCTGTTTTGGTCATTTTGGATACGTCCAATTTAGCTCAACAATATATGAAACAATATTGGCTGTGTGCAGTGTCCCTACACAAGAGATATCCTCCAATCTTTGTCCTTAAACCCTAAACCCAGATTTCTGATGGGAACCATGTGACATACAGACAGCAGCTGCATGGCTAATCCCTAACATTTGCTGTAGTTGACCTACACACCTCATTAACTGAATCACCTTTAGAATATATGATATACCATAGGATTACATGGGGAACAAGTAATATCTTAAATGGAGGGCTAACAAAAACAAGGCATAGGATGAAGTGGAGATAAGACTAAAAGTGTCTACAGCCACACTAGTGGATCTGAGGTGGTCTTAAGCAAAATCATGCTTCAAGCTAAGCACTATGCTAAATACATGCTGATGTTTAATGTTTGAGTGTAAGTTTCCTGACATTTGCTAATTAGCACTAAATAGATTGCTGCAGGAATGATTTTAGAAAGTTAGCATCACATTAGTTCTCTCGTCAAAATACCCGTGGGATTTTTCCATTTGCTTTGTATCATTGCAGAAAAAAACCCACATTTCCTCATCTGGTGCATTCACACCAAACGCAAAGCTATAAAATTAAATACAAAGTCAATGCAAAGACGCGATCTAAATTCAAATTTTGCAATGCTTCAATCCCTTCACTTGCTCGAGTTGGAATATTTGAATGCAATGTCGTGAAAGCCAATTAGCATTGAGATCCTTCTGACGTCACTGGCGTCCGCATCCATCATTAAACACAATTGTTCCTGCGGCCAAACTCGTCCAGGTTACGCAGTGCCAAAATTCGCCTCCGCATTTGATGTGAACACAGCCTTAGAAAGTTAGTAGCAGTTTGGAAGCGTATGAGCATATACACAATGAGGCTGTAAAGGTGGAGCAGTGAGGTTGATCGCTTTTCATGTTCATCATGTTTTGATGACATACAAAGTACCCGATAACCTCTGCAGTCTAATTTAGCCACTTGTCTGCAACCTCCCTTTTAAAAACACATAGAAACTTAAAAAAACAAAACATTAATGGGGTATTTACTGATGTCTTTCCATGTCGTAGAATAAAATAGGAAAATGTCCTGTGTGTTAATCTCAGACCTTATTTTGAAGAAAAACCCATCGACTTAAGCACGAGGGAACCAGAAATGCAAAAATGCTGACTTATTTCCAGGTTTTAGAACTCATTCCTACAGAAAACTATACAAATCACCTAGCCAGAATGGGAGTATCATTTGTTTTGTGGGTAGTTTTGATGATGGCGCAAGATTAGGACTGAGGTGGACACCAAAGTTGTTAGAACCTATCATGAAGGGAACATGTTCCCACAATTAATTGTGATGGTTCTACAAACGAGGAAGACTGCAGTGGCAGTTATGTAGTAGCAGTGATAGCGATGTTGGTCTATCCACTTCTCTTGAAAGCAAACATAGATGTCGTCTTTTCAAACGTCTGGCGTCCTGCTTGGAGAGCCCCGGCTACAGTATGTACAGTATGTATGTGTGTATATAATGCACACATGTTTGCATTTTAACCCTGCGCACACTGCATACGACTAGTATGTGCAATACAGGGAAAGTGAGCGTGGTAGGGGCTGTGTAGTTTGTGCCAAATTTCAAACATGATTTACATTCTCAATATAATGTATTAAAACGTTGACAGGGCAAAAGGGATTCACAAGATGCCGCATTAGAAACTCAATTTCTGTGATGAATTGCCTGAAGCCACTGAATTACAAACTGCTCCCTACCACCTTCCCCGACTCACCCCCTCCCACGGCTCAGAAGTTTTTTTTTTTTTGTGCGTGTCAAAATCTTCTTAAACCTCTCTCTTAATCTGATCTGCTGAATGTGAGAGGGTGAAAGGATTTCCAGACTAAAAGGCATTCATTTTTCGTCTTGTTGTGCATTGCCTTTTTCCAAGTGCTGGGTCAGTAATATTCAAAACTTGCTGCTTTGCTCTTCCGTCTCCCTGGCTCCACTCTGCTTGTCTCGGGCTTATGGATGTCCTATCCAGAGATGCTCCTTCGTCATTATGTGTGACTGGTGAAAAGCTGCCACCATACTAAACCGAGTGTAAGCATTATTAACTAAGGAGTACAGATTGATGGTGAAAAATATTTATATGGGGCACTAGCTCTGGGTAATGTAAAGCTATGATATATATGCCCTTCGTACAGGGCGACTTTACTGGTGTGCATACAATGACATGATGAAAAAAAACCTATAGCCTACGGTGATCAGTCTCAAAGATGAAATTTGTAAATGATAGTGTGTGAAACAATGTTTTACGAGGATAACATATGGTATGTTTTTAAATATACATTACTTGATGGCTGTAGCTGTAGATTAACTGGGAGGCAGCATGGTGTTATAAGATCTTAAATACTTTTTTTCACAGAAAACCAAAAGATGAAACTACTCATACTTTGACAACAATCTGATGAGTTCCTATTTTTAGGACTGTTGAAGTGTTAGAGACAGCTACTCTTTCATTTCAAGGGATATAAAGAATGAATAACTGACGACATAATGCTACTTTTTTTGGACCAATTTATTCAACATAACCTGTATTTCTAAAACAAATATATCCACATGCTGTATTCTTCGTTAACACTCATAATGCAGTTTGGTGTTTTAAACTGTTTGATAGGCCTTCAAATGACTGAGCTGTCACTGGCTGTCCCATTTCGCAGGCTCCTTCAAACATGGCCGACAAAAACATCCTTCCATTCCCGAACAACAAAGGATCCATCGGATGCATCCGTCTCAACCTATTCAAGGACTCACTGTGTGCTGGTGACGAAGCTTACAAGCCAGCAATGCAGGCGGCCGAGCTGCGGTAAGTACAGTGGACCAAAGCAGCTAACAATGGAACGGTAGGGGTGGGACCATTGGCGGGTGACGCAAATAGGAAATCGCCTTTAGTGCAGACTGTCTAGTTTCAGTTTGAGGAGATCGAGGAGACGGAGTCCTCCAAAGGATGTGGCCCCAGAACTGGGACTTGGCTTTTGTCTCTTTACTCGTTGCTGATGTGATAAAAACATGTTTTGGTGTTACTCCTTCAAACACCTATCTTTTTAATATTCAAAGCTCTTCATCAGGTGGTGTGGAAATACGTCTAGCTTAAACTTAAACCAGTTACAATGGAGCAATGGCAATAACCAGTGAAGTTTTTACAGCAGATCAGAGAGTTGATCCGATCACAGTTTATTTTGTCATTGGATTTTGAAGGACTTTGGGGGGAAAACAACAGCATTAGGCATTTGTTATAACATTTAAAAAGACCTGTTCTTGGCCGATATATCGGTGAGCAAAACATCAATGTCCGAGTTTGTTTGCTGATATACAGCTATATGAAACATATTCATGTTGACATTTTACTTAAATAAAGGAAATGTTTCTTTTCCCCTAATTCAACTACTATATTTTTTGTTGTGTTTGTGTTTTCTTTGTTTTTTCAGTTACCTACAACAAGGTTGATGGTTAAACTGTAAAATATCAAACCTCAACTATTTTGGAGTTTTGTCATAAGTTTTGTAAATTTTTTTTACTCCGTAACAACGGTATTGGCTAGCGACCTCTGTTTTGACTGCTAACCTTAATTTTATTGACACCGTGGCTTCAGATTGCATTCGCACTGTATCTTGTGGAAATCAAACACATGATGTAGTGACACATCGGCACCAGTACAGTGCGCTGGGAGCTACACATTTTACAAGAATATATTACAGCAATACTAGAAAAAAACTCTTTCATAGTCTGTGTCCTATATTTGAAAGGCAGCCAAATATTCTAATACTTACTAGCTTTATTACCTGCGCCCCCTGGAACAGACTAGTCTTATTGCAGTTCTTAATACAGTCAGCAGTTCAAAATGTCACCAAGTTCAAAGCAGACGGAACTATGTGTGAATGTATATACCAAGTGTCTGATGTTCCCTTTTCAGATCTCTCTTTAGTGCAGACTGTTACACCTTATGGTCATGTAGGTTGCCCACCCAGAGAAACTAAATGTCTCTGCCTTCTGGATTTATTTTGGCTTTAAGTCTGGCGTGTCAGAAATCGGATAATAAAAATATAAACTGAGAGAGAGCTGGAAGATAAACACAATAAATAACCGGAGGAGGAAAAGTACTTTTTCACATGAGCGTCTGATTCATTGTTCTCCGGGTTCATGTTTTATACGGATGATGGTGCCGGCCTGTGTGATTGTGCCTCTTCTCATTGTTCTCGTTGATTTACAGCACCAGTACAATGGTGTAATAGGAGTTTGGCTTTGCTGCTTGAGAAGAGGTTTTGAGTAATGCAAGCGGGGCCTTTTGTTTGTGAGCTTGATTGCGAGGAGTGGGGAAGCCTTGGAGCTGTCATCCCAATAAAGAAAGCTCCTCTGTACGGAGTTAACACCAACATCCAATCAAAAGAGGGGGAGAAAAACAGATTTAGTTCACTGCTGTTTGCCTTTCACACAGAGGGGCCATGCATTAATGGAAATCCAAATATTCCAGCATTACCAGAGGATGATAATGTAAATTCAAGTTAATATTGGTACAATGTGTGTGTGTGACAGTTTGCCATAATGCGCTCTTCCTGGATTAGTCATTCATTAAACAGGTTTGCCATGCAAAGCCACTGTCAGATTTTTGTCAAGGAGGACGGAAAAAGAGAGGAAACAGTGCCAGCAGAAGCTCTTACAATTAAAATCTGCAGCCTGATTATGGTGACCAGTTTAATCTCGGAGCTTGTGAGTTCCTCTGTAGATTTGCAGCAACAATTCTTTGTAACAGTGGAAGAGAAAGACGGGCGAGACAAAAGGTTGTATTAAAGTGCTCTGTTTGGTTTTCAAAGAAGCCGGGAAGCATTGTTAGGAAAATGATGTTGTTTCACATTAGATGTTTTAGAATAACAACATCTATTTATACCTCTTTTTACTCCTTTGCACTGTTCTATAATACGAGATATGAGAAAAGGATCAACTGCTGTTGTGTTCAGTGTGCAGAGATCTCGCACAGATTTATTGCCTTTGTTCTGAATACTCCTTGAATTGTGTTCAAATATTTGAATCTGTGCACTTTTATTATTTATCTATATAACTTGATATAACTTCTATTTGCACAATCACAATAGGTTTGGCGTGCACTCTCTGCTCTCTCTTTCAAAACAAGCAAACACACACACGCACACACACATACAGATTATTGATGGAAAGAAAAGATCAACATAGCTGTCATGCATTATTATGCTAAATGTAGTTCTGGCTTATCTCCGTGATAACAGATGATATACAGTATGTGTCTTTACTGGTGTTTACACCCTTGCAAAAGCCTGAGTTACATTTCCTCAATCACATGCATGTCACATGAGTAAACTGGGAAAGACAGTGGTGGAAAATAATAAAGGACTTTTAATTAAATATTGTACATAAGTTCAAATTGCTGAACTTTACATGCCTTTTTTAACTTTATACTTTCTACTCCTATATTTTCTATAAATTAAACTACTACTATTGGCTTTACCTAAACAGCAGCAACATCAAAATGTTACACATTAATACAACAACAGGCACAAAGTGGTGCATTTCATTTTTTATGTTGTACTAGTTGGTGGCTACACTTAATATTATAAATTAAATAATACCAGTCTCTTGGGTGATTCTGCATTGGTAATCATTCTACTTCCATCATTTCTTTTTACTTAATGGCCACTTGGGGGCAGCCCAAAAAATTGTAAACACTGACAAACACTATCATCAACTATTACTTTGATAGGGCGAATACTGTATGTAAGCAATCATAACATGTGCAGGAGATTGCGGTTTATCAGCAGTCAGTTGGAGTTTTTCTTTATGGCTAATGGGTGACTGCAAATTCAATATTCACTGTCGTTTTAGCTCCATAGAGACAAATATGTGACTTTGTAACTTTGGTTTGGTGCTGGGCAGGTTGTGTGAGTTAATCAGCTGAAGAAACATCCATGCCCAAAATTAGTTGTAACTGTAGATGTTACTTGTGTTTTTACACTGTAATATTCAGGTAAAGGATGTAAGTACTTCTTCCACCACTTGTTTCCTGTTCCTTTTTTCTTCTTCTTAAGTATATAATATATATTATAATACATATATTATACGTATAATATGACCTAAAATCTTGGTTACAAATCCAGTTTCCTCGCTCAAACTTTTATCACTACAGATGCGTTAAAGCTGGGCAGGAACGTGTCCCTCCAGATTTTTGATATCTGGGGTTTATTCTATTTTATTTTATCACTAAAAATGTTTGCGATATGTTGTTATAGTATAATCATTTCACATTATGCCTCAAACGTATTCTCCTAATTATGTCATAGATTACTGTATACCTGAAAAAAGTCATACCCCTCTTTTGCTCTTGGTTTTGGTTTTCTTGCAAAAAGTTGCAGGATGAAATCGGTTCACAACAGCAGGTACACTCACTGTGCTGCGCATCAGTGTCGGAGGATATGAAGGCTACAGTTTCACAGTGGGAAGCTGCATCGGTCAGCAGAGCGTCAATTCCTTCTCCAAATGTGTGAAAATGAAACGCGATTAACTGTACACAATTGCATTTTGGGAAATATAGGCACAAATTTGCTTTGCAAGATAGATGGCTACCAGCTAAAGTTCTAGTAGCCATCCATCGCTGAATCTGGTTGTTTAGCCCTCTGGCCTGTTCGCTATAGTCGTGTCTTGTGATAGGATTAGCATAGCATCCTATTTGATTTTGGTAAAGGGGAGCTGTGTCAATCTCATGGCAGTGAGCTGATAGCTTTTACAGCCATTATCACAGGCCATAGTCGGGAAAACACTTGATTCCACGTGATAGCTGCAGGTCAAGGTGCAGAGTAAAGTCCCATCAGTCTTTAAAATAAATGATGGAAAGCCCCCCCCAAGCCCTGTCCTCAGTCGGGGGGTTAAGACTGCAAGAGGTGGGTAGAACAGATTTGTAGTGATAGGATTTTTCCTGGTATATATGTATGTATCTATGTAGATTCAAATATTATTGATCCCCGTCCCCTCTCGCTGTTATCAGTGTGTGTAGGTGTGTTTACAGGTTATATATACAGAACAGTGCTAGTCTTGCTGACGTGATGATGGATGTTTCACTATAGCTTGTACAGCAGTGGAGAAGCAAGTGTGAGAGCGAGTGAATAAGCGAGTGTCATTTTAAATAACCAAGAATATACAAAAAAGTTTCAATCTTTTTTTAATTAGATTTTTGAAACCATTATTTACATTCTCCCCCAATGAATTATTTACTTTGTGTTTTTTTGTTGTTTTTCCCCCATCATGAAAACAACCAAAGTATACTACAGGCGTTTTATTATAGTGCCTGTCCAAAATACAACTTTACACAACTCTTCATTCATATCTGATTCATTCTTTTTTTCTGCGGTTACATTGATTCAAAGATTTTCTGCGGGGTGCAGCTAGTGCCTCATTCATTTTGAAAGAAATAACGAGATACGATGTACCTGTTTGGATAAAAAATGGCCGATAGTAATCCAAGTTTGTTTGACTGCTTTTGTCATCATCGCCTTCAGGACACACAAGCATCATAAATACTCCATACATCCTCTCTTACAATTCTGTCTTTGGGTGTGCGCCGTTTGTCACCCTTTAGAATTGATAAAAAAAGATTGGTCTCTGGAGAATGTGTTGTTACTGTCATAAGGGGAAGGCCATGTCCACATTATTATTTTTCTCATTGCGGGCAGCAGTGTGTGGCTTTTCAGAGCACTTTAATCTGCTCCCCAGCCGGACACGTGGGACTTGGCCTTGCCCTCTAGTGACCCCGAGCCGACTCGCGGTGGTAAATATCAGATGGGGCCTCTGCCGTCGCACTGACACAATACGATCAGCATTCAGAACAATTTCCACCATAGTGGGAGTAATCCAATTGGTGGTTGAAGCACGGAAGTGGGTTGAAGGATCATTCTGACACACAGACATGACTAAATAAAAAGAAATCCTGTGACTTTTCTATCCCCAATAGGTACTAGAATGTAAATCTAGATAATCTGCAATTTTTTTTGATTGTGTGAAGTTCTGTCACATATACAAGGCGTGCAGTTGGGAGGTTAAGTTATTTCTCTGACATCTCAGTTAACATGATACATTTTCTGTTCTATTTTTTTTTAGGGAAACTTCCTGGGCCCTTAAGGGATCATGTTTTCCGACCCTCATGAATATCACATCCATGTGCCTAGTTTCAGTAACCATTGCTGCTCATATGAATAAACTGCACAATAAATGGCCTCGGTGTACATGCTCCTGAAGTTACAGTTGTCATTAAGAAAACGTTTTGTGATCTATAGCCACTGCAATTTTTATATGTTATGTGTATTAGTTTGCTTTTTAATACTTCTAATTAACTTTTTAATAGATGTCAAAAGTATGACACGTGTAGGCCACTGTATGGCAGAGCTAAAACAACTAATCAATTATCGGATTTGTTTTTGCAACATAAAATTACTCATTAACAATTTTCAGAACCACGTTCCAATTTCTTAAATGTGAGAATTTGCTGCTTTTCTCAGGTTTCATATATTTAATTTCTTTAGGGTCTGGATTTTACCGTGCACGTGCCACTTTGGGCTCTGGGAACTGTGATGGCCATTTTTCTGTGATTTTTCTTTTGACAATTTATAGACAAACGCGTTAATTTAAATAAAAAAAAATAAAAAAAGATGGACAGGTTAATCAATACTGAAAATAATAATTATTTGCAGCTCTACCTTTTAACATTTATCCCCTTAAAATCAACCTGATTGGAGAAATATGCAGAACTGTGTGGAAACTGTGTGGGAAATGTTCACGTCAGAGTTACAGAAATGTTGCAGTTACGTCATAAATAGCATTAAAGCAGCTACAAAAACACGACAAATGTTGCTGAACGATTGTTCCCCCTTTCACGCTGACTGACACTTATTGTTATTCCTATTTGAGCACCGTTTTGTTATTAATCAGTCAGGTCATGTGGTGAGTGCTGTCACTGCTGAAATAGCTTTAATATGGACTACCCCTCTGGGACAAACTTGGTCATTAACTCTAATGCCATTTTCTGCTAGAGGAACCTTCCTCCCTCCCTTTACACCCCCTTCATTGATTCCGAAATCAAGAGGCAAACGACTCCCAAGACATTTAAGCGTACTCAATTGGAAACTAAAGGAGCCGGATCAAGGCTTTTGTCTCATCCCTGACCCACTCTTCCTCTTGCACATGATCTCAGCCGGCCTGAGGACGCGGGACTCCGCCGAGGCCGACTGTCTGAAACAATTTGTGCCTTGTTAAGGGCATGTGGCCACATCATTTACGGGGCTGGGGAGGGAGGGGGCTGAAGGGGCGTCAAGAGAGAAAGCCAAAAAGCCCGTGATGAAGACGAGAGGTGGACAGGTCAGATGAAAAGCGGCATCTTTAACATAGCTGCTATTGATTTTAGATGCTCCCCATGGGAGAGACAAAAACGACAGATGCACAGTGTGAGTAGTTAGCACCTCTGTCTCTGTCGGTGTGTGTGTGGGGATGTTGGCTGTAAGCAACAGACTGAATGCATCAGGCGCACACACACACACGCATGACATTACTCTGGATTTTATATTTAATGAAAGCTCGCGCAGGAGGCCGACAGCAGCTCCATATGTGCTCCAGTGTGACGTGATTCCATTCGAGGAGTTGAGGCCTGATGTGTATGGCTTGACAAAAATTTAATTACATGAAAGTGGATTTTGAGGAGGGATCAGCATGTATACCTTTATGTTATATTTAACCGGTGTACTGTTCAAAGAAATTAAAGCTTTATTTATTCTTCTCCTGCGACAGTATCCTGCAGTATGTGGAAATGTTTGGCTCCACCTGACGATTGTGGCACTGTGTTTGTGTGGGTCGGCACTAAAAATATTTTTGTATAATCACTTTCATTCCAACAGCCAGATGTTGTTGGTGTTCGCTTACGCTCATCCGTGAACACTGATGTTATTCATGACTTTGTATTCCATGTGGTGATTTGACTCAATAGTAAAATGCAGTGGTGGGGTACTGAGGCGTCTGGTCATGTCCCTTAGAACACTGCACCAGAGTCCATTAGCAAGCTAGACTAACTCGCTTCAACCGTCCAGCTGGAAGAACGGCCGCTCCTCCAAATGTTGGATGTTGTAAAGAACAGCTACATATGACCGACAATGCAACGCTCTTTAAAATACCATAATCAAGCTGGTACTCTCGCCATTAAAAAATGAATATCTGTTGGTTGTAACAAGACTGTATTAGAGTCATTATGGTGTCCGCGTTCCGCTGAGAACCTTCCCCGCGATTTGTACGATTTCCTCTTAAAAGCTGATCATAAGCCAAATTAAAACCGTCCATGGTATAAGATCGTCAGACCGCTCACCCCTAATGTGAGGAGAATTCAATTTTCTCTTTGACAGGTGTGTGGGTACATGCATCTCAGACCACAACAGGAAGTGGTCTAAGAGATCTTTCTTAGTGATTGGGTAACTGTCAAGACACATACCAGGTGTAGACATAGATTACTGAACTCGCTAAAACCTACCCATCTAGAGTAGACATCACGGCGCCGGGGTACCTGCGTCTCAGATGCTCGTGCATCGCCGTAGTGCCGCCGTGAAATGACCTCTCTGCTTCACAGAGTCTGCATTAAACTTGTTTCATTGGTTTATTTTTTCGGTGAAATGCTCCCGTACTTTCGAAAGTTGCGGTCTCGCTTTCGTTTGCCTCTTCTTCGTCCTGATTCTCTCTCCGTTTCGCCGTCATTCAAACGTTCTTCTTCACTAGTACAGACATTAGTACCGTCATTAGCACAGCAATTAGGCAGACAATGGTAGCGATACTGCCCCCACCACTTCCTGTAGTGCAAAAAAGAAACCTACTCATGTCCGTTGAAAGTAAGCAATGAGGCATTGAAAACGATGCATTTAAGAGAAAAAAATATTACCATTGAAAATGGACCCAGCTGTTGTCTGTTAATTAGATGTCCTTGAGATATAGCGGTTGCCTTCAAAAGCAACAATAGATCTTTTCATCGTGTCTCTATGGCTCTGCTATTTAGGCCTTCCCTTCCAGACTGTTCAAGGCAACGACCAACCCATCTTCGGACCGTGCTTCTTTTTTTGTTGTTTTGTCTTCATTTCATATCATTTAGAATCACTGTTTTCCTCATCTAGATATTTCAATTGCATGGCTTCATTGCCAAAAAGTAATGTATTGAATCACCGGTTTGCGCAGTAATCTCCGTCCACTGTATCAGAAATGTTTTGTTGCAGCTCACAAAAGCCACCGCTAATGTGTCTGTGTAGTATGTGGCCCACTCATGGCAGGAGATGAAGCCTAATCACACATTCTTTCTGTCGGTATCACGCAGGTCCATCGCGAATGTTATTTCAAACATTAAATTGTAGGTTTGTTGACCATTCATCAAGGTCTCAGTCCGTCGTATTGGCACTGAACCAAAACATCTACAGTATAAAGGCAAGATGGATCCGTTTTTTGTGACAGACATACTGAGATTTTTTTGACGAAAGTAAGAGTAACAATACTGCACTGTAAATATACTAGTAAAAACAAAAGTCCTGCATTCAAATCCTGTTGTCATACTATTTATCGTCAATGTATTTATTTTAAAGGGGTAATGGCAATGATATGATGTCTGTATAAATGATTTAATACTACAATTCCCATATTGGAAAATATACATGTAATCCAACATTACTGTTTCATATCACTGGAACTGGTATCTCTGTTAACTGTTCCCTCTTTTAACATTGAATCTAAAGAGCTAAATTGACTTCCTGATAATGAAAACCCAACATTTTCCTACTACTGCAGACCCATATTAAATGCACCCAGCACAATCAACCAAGACTTAAATGATAAGGATTACAACTTCAATATATCTAACAAAGTATTATCAGCAAAATGTCTGGAGAGGAAGTATGAATTAGCATAGTAAGAGAAAACAGAAATACTTGTACTAATAATTACTTGTACTAATAATTACAATTACAATAAGTACAATTATACATAATAATTGTACTTTCTTAAACTAGATTACCTCCCCAGTGACTGATGCTTTGTTGGGAGCATATCCTATATGCAAGAAAACAGAACAAAAATACTTTTGATTAGTCACCGCAACCTTAAAAAAATGGCAGAAAAGAGCTTGGAATGACACCAGTTGTGCGCCACTAGACAAACACCAACGTACTTTGACTCAGCGAAAAAAGTACTTGATTAAAAATGAAATGATGATGGAAGTTTCCTGTACCACCCTATAGCAGCCGGACAAAATGTTACACGTGCTGAAAAATACAGTACGCGGTGCCCCCTTTATTTCTGTAAAAAACACCCATAAATCTTCTGATTCCACAACTTCCAATTCTAAAGGGAGGAAAAGTAGCAAGGCAGTGCATCAAGAACCAAGTTTGTAATGGCAAGCGTGAGAGAGGAGACTTGACGCAGCAGTCTGGTGTGCATAAGAGGTTTCCCCTCCCTGAATCAGTAGTGCACAGAGCAGGTTAACAGTCCTGCGCCCAGGGAGATGAAAAAGCATAAATTAAAGTGCTCCCTCAAGGAGAAGAGGGGGTGCTGGGTTACCGAGGCATTATCAGTGCCGGGTGAGAAGCGCACAGAGCTCAGTTTCATCCTCATGTTCTTTGTTAACACAAAGGGGGTCACCGGCATATGAAAGGAAATATAATAACACAGAGACCCTCGCACAATGGCGGGCCGCTGACAAATTCTCACCTAATTCTGCCCTGATATTCGCCATTCTCAACTTGGCCCCTTTCAGGGAGAGGCTTCAAGGCTATGGTAATACAGGCGCAAAAGAGGCTGTGTGAAATACAATGTGTTTGCTGATGAAAAAAAAAATAAAAAAAAAATACTGTAGCTCGAGAAATAAAACAAGCACGCACATGCTCACTTGAGAAACGTTTTAATTATATACAAAAGAATGTGGCTAATAAAGGAGGGAATTAAGGCAAATGCTCTGAGCGATTTGCGGGAATTTGGCCAAAAGGAAATGAGTTGCCTCACAACCTCTCTCTCTCTCCCTCCTTCTCTCGCACTCTTTCTCCCTCTCTCCCTCTCTCTCTCTCCCTCCCTCTCTCTCTCTCCCCACCATTAAAAGGCCTGCAACTTCAAGCAGTTTTTTAATCAGCTAAAAAACATATGTGGCTTTGCAGCTAAGACAGCTTGCCCAGGCGCTGATAAATGCCTATCACTAATTTGCATACGGTAGAAGCTACCCTTTAATCAGAACCTCTAATCCCTGACGGTATTAATGATTTTTTCTCTCTCTCTCTCCCCGTATAGTATCATGTTTGCTAATTCCAAAGTGATCAGCTTCTTGTATGCGTCTCTTTTTTTGTGCCGGCATAATGGCCGAGTTGAGAACTTCTGTTATCCTACTTTGGCACATAATTAGGACTACAAAGGGGGACAAATCGCGCTGAATGGGACTCACAAAGAGGAGCTCCTTTTTTTTTTCCCCAGCCCCTTCTTTTCTGCTGAGCTCTTGTTAGCAGTTGTGTCACTTCATATATATAGCAGCAGAAACGGGGAGAATGCGATGCCAAATCTTGAGCGCACGACAGCGCTTAAGAGTTCTTGCCCAGGCACAGAGAAAAATATCAAAATTCACCATGTAATTAAAATGTCTATCACCCTCTCGGCTGGTTTAGTGGTTGCATGTTCTCCTTAAAGTGGCACTCCAGGCATTCAAACAGACCTCCTAATTTCTTTGCTTAGCAACTGGCGGGGCACTTGTGTTTGACCTTATTTTCTGTTTAAATAAAAATAAAATCCAGTCTCATTTTACAGAAAAAGAAGACCAATGTTTATGATGTGTTGGCCAAAATGTACAATTTCAGTGTGAGTGTCACGAGGATCCTTGCAATAATTATAGCATAAGAGTAATTAAAATAATCTCAATATTTGCTGGGAAAAAAAACGAACGGCTTTAAATGGGCATGGCCTGTAGTTTTGGGTCATGTATGTTTGAGACGCGGATTAAAAATGAAAGGGGGGAAAAGAAACAGAATGTCAACTAGGTAATCACGACAGCTGATTTATACAATTCATTTGGGCCATTACTTTTCATTAAAGATCAAATGAAATGGGTACTTACTTACTAAGAGGCCTTTGGGGAGCTGAATTGCAGAGAAGAAAGAAGATTAAACTTTACATTCAGCCCCAAATTTAATTCAGAAGTAATCAATCGCATAATGGGCCAGCAACTGTAGCCGGGGTGATTGAAATGAAATTACCATATTTTTAATCTTAATTTTCCACACTGTTTATCTGACACTGTCAATATAAAATACAAACAGATAATGAAATAGCATTATATTGACACTACAATCATCTCTCGAGCAGCCCTCTGTGATTAAACCGCTGGAATGTTTGATTACATTTTGTTGGCTGACATTACAAATGACACGGATGCTTCGCCGAGACTTGCTGCCGGCTGGAAAATGAGCCTATCCATCAAGGACTCCTGGCAGCTTCTCCCTTCCAGTCGATGGCTACTGCCAACGGTCTGGGCACCCTTCTGTCAAGCCGTTTAGCACCCTGGATGAGGGGAGGGGGGGAGAGCGGGGGGAGGGGGGCTGCAAGGGTGGGGGGGGGGAGGAAGGGGGTTGAAAAAGATGGGGCGCTGAGACGAGTGATTCACGGCTCCCTTGCTCCGCTAATGATACAAAAGCAAAGGAGTCACAGAGTGGGAGAGAGAAAAATGTCCCGGGCAACATATCGCCCATGCAGGTGTCTCTTGGCGTACCATAAAGGGACCATAAAGCCCTCACAATGCAAGGCCCACAGTCTGCAAATCAACAGCTCAGCCGCTGCCCCCGGATTAGGGGGTTGCACTGGGCCCATCAGGCCCCCGTCCACCGCTACACCTAACGCCATGAAGGGGCCCTAATTGCTTTTTAAGGGGCTCATCAATTCTTGGTTTTGGTCTTTGGAAAACCGGGGGAGAACTTCAATAGCGAGCGACAATGTGAACACTTAATAATATTCAAACATTTGCTAATGGTTTTTTTATTCACAACAAGTTTACAAGTTTTTTTTGTTGTTTTTTTTAAAGCTTAAGTTGAAAGTGACCTGCTGCTCTTTTAGTAAGTGCATGATTTCCCCTACCTGGATGCTTGTGAATCAATCATTTAGGGAATTTGCAAATTTTTGAACATGTATATGTTTGATTAAATGCAGCCATGGCTCTTTATTACAGTTTAGAGCGCTGCACCAATCGTATCCTCGAATATTTGACACAAAGGCCCCTACGCGGAGAGAGACGAACAGAACCACATTATCACAGCACCAATTCACCATATTGGATTAAAAAACAGAATATGAACGCAATCATGTGCGACACACGGCCCCCCCGTATTCAACAGTATCTAATTTGTGCATATTTTTTGGACAGTTTCCACAGAGATGTTTTATCTACAGATTAATGGAATAAATAATTTGCAGAGATTGACTTTTAGTTTTTACTCAACATTAATTTACTTCTTTTCAGTTACCCTGTTCAGTTTTCAATGTTACCCTTAGCTTTTGCTCCAAAATGACAGGCAAGTAAATTGTCTGCACTGTGCAACCTTTCTACATCTGTATAAACACACGATGAGAACATCACTACTCTATCCGACCACTTGTCGAGGCCGCGGAGAGTTCTTAACCTTGCTCGGGTAAATATAATAAATGTTAGTGTAGACCTTTGAAATCTCTATTGCAAGATTCATGTAAGCCCTTACAGTACATTCAGACATGCTGGGTCGACACTGGAGTCAAGTCACCGGGCCCTTTCTCTACCAAGTTATTGTGGCTCCACCGCTATCGATAGATGAAGGAGCTGCCTGAGTCGTGTTTCCACAGCCGCACTCTAATTTCTTTTTCTCCTGAAAACAACGGACCTTGAGCGCTGAATGAGGCTCATACCGAGCTATTGGAGTCTGTCACTGCTACCACTGCTGCCAATGTTACTACTGCTACTGCCACTATCGTTGCTGCTGAATGAAAGGTGACGTCAACACTGCTTGGAAAAAAGAAGAACCTAATAGCGAGGGAAACAATTTTTGCTGTTAAATTGAAATTTTCAATACAAGATCTATTCAATACACTCGCCTAACTGTTTAAGAATGTTGTTTAAATGAAACAGAATTATGTTTGTAGAGTTCAGGGATGTAGCACCACATTCTGGGCCCTAGACATAAGCTGTCTCTGTGGGCCCCTCCACAATTTTTTGAAATATTAATTTATGTTATGCCACTAATTACTTAGAAAAAAACTAATTTCAAACAAAAACATTTTAATTCCAGGCTTTCCAGGGCCCCACCCCATCCTTGGGCCCTGGGTAGTCTGCCCCCTTAATTCAAAGCATAGCACATAGCAATGGGCCTGGGGCGGACCCAGGTCGCTGTGGAAGGGACCAAATTAGAGCTACAACAGTTAATCGATTATTCGATTAGTAATTGACTACTTAATTAATCGCCAACTATTTTGATAATCAATTCATTGGTTCAAGTAGTGTTTATGAAAAGAAAACACAAAAAATTCTCTGATTTCAGCTTCTTAATTGTGAATATGTTCTGGTTTCTTTGCTCCTCTGTGACAGTAAACAAAATTTATTTGGTGTGTGGACAAAACAAAACATCATCTTGGGGGTTTGGGAAACACGATCGACATTTTTCACCGTTTTATCACATTTTATAAATAATGGACGGATTAATCGATAGTGAAAAGAGTTAGTTGCAGCCCTAGACTAAATAGCACTACACTACAATTTGGGTTTCTCTAAAATCAAAATCACTTAAGACAGTCACTTCAGCTGTTGACTTTGCAACCCTTAAATGATACCATCAGTTTTATTAATCAAAACTATGTGGAGTTTGAAAGACATTGGACCAATCCCACACTGTCAGACATGCGAACCGGCGCAGTCAGACTGACAAAGAAGACTAATTGCAGTCATCGTTGTCGTCGCAGCATTCTTCATGTTTCCTAAAGAACAAGCCGCGGTATCGCTGTGTCGGGAGCGGGGATTGTTGTATTTGTGGAAACGGCAGTGTCAGCAGTCCTGAAGGTCACGCTGATAAGACCTAGGATTTCCAGCCCAGAATTGCATTGTGCTCCGACCTTGAGGCCCCCTGAAGTCGATCAAAGCGGCATAACGGCCGCTCCGCCACAGGACAGCCGAGTTCAGAGAGATGTTGGAATAACTGAGGATCAGTGCTCAGCCTGGGACCCGGAGAGGCCGAGCCAACCAACAACACACTAGGATTTCTCAAGACTAAAAAACAAAGTTTATTTATGTATTTTTTCTATCAGCAGTTGTGAACAGTGTGTATTTTATATACTAATTCTATTTATGAATGATTTGTAAATTGTTTCTTCTTTTTCCCCTCCACAGCAACTGGGCAATCGCCTGCTGATGAAGGCTCAAAGCGCTGGAAGAGATCTAGTAAGTACAAGTTTTTGTTGTATTTTTTGTATGTCTTCAAAAGTTTTAAACACATTTATCACCGGTTCTAAACCTGCCTGTCAGTAATGCTTCTGCACAATTAATACATCCTTTATAACACCTAGCGGGGATTTGATCATATACTTGATTTTTCATTTCCTGTTGGACTTAACACGACAGTTACAGATGCTTCATAGAAGTTTGAAATTATTGACAGATACATTGATAAAAACATAGTAGCACTATATTTGCACAACTACAAGAGGTCACTCCAGAGGAACATTTTGAACAGCGACTGGGCTCTGCATAGACATAATTAAAAGTCACAATGTCAACAAAAACACTCGGCACAATAAAAAGCAAAAACTTGTTATAATTGCATTTATTATTTCAGTAATGACCATGACCGCCGGCTCTCCTTCAAGTTCAGGTTAGACAGAGAAGACTGCCACATCCTTCACAGTGGAACATATTTCATTCGGAGCAGCATTGGGAGTTTTAAGCACCCGGATTCTTGTCCTTGAATATCATCTCGGCCATTATTGTCAAATATACTCTTTATTTCTGACTTTGATCAAATTTTTTGTGTAGCTACAGCACTCGGTACACACTCTTCCTGTGCGTCAAAAAGAGCCTTGATCCGTCATCCAAAAGTGACATACAGTAATAGCTATCAGGCAACGCCAGCAAAAATACAATATATAACACGTAACATGACACCCCAGAGAAAGGCCAAATTGTTACTCTGTGGATGTACACGCATTAATGCCGCAACAACATGAAAGGCCACTTTTTTCTTCTTCAATCCTCTTGTGCAGCTCATCCTCTGGAAGCTCCTCACACCCTGAAACCTTGTCCGACTGTAGTAACCTGTTGGTGCCGCGCTGCCCTTTTTTCTTCTGTGCACCTTCAAATTATGTAAATTTTGAAGCATTTGGAACCTGTTGACTCTGTGAAACCTCTCCCTCCGCACCCCCGTGATGATGTCAGACATTTTGTCCTCTATCGCTTCATCTATAACGGCCTCGCGCTCTGAAAGCTCTTTGACCTTTGCAGATACCTGTTGTTCTGAGGCCGCTACCTACTCGCCAAGGTCGTTTTATCTAATGGCAGTTTCACAGCACTCCTTTACCTTTACACCAAATTCAACAAAAGTATAACTGCTCGAACACATAATGTACCTTGTGTGTTCTTTGAATAACGGTCTGCTGCATCACCGGACGCCTCACATAGACAAACATGCCTGCAAGGGAAAGATGTAAAGATTAAATAAATGGCAATGGAGACACTCAAATCATTTGCTTTTTACTTTTTGTTGCAGCAGACAGAAGATGAATTTTCATTAGTACTTAACAATATAAAAGTGAAATTAAAAATTGAAAGGGAAATTTCAACACTTAAAAATATGGAAGTAGTAGAGAACAAGGTGAAGCAAAAAACCCCAAAATCAATTACAATTTTTTGGCATCACACACTTTGGCACATACAATCTTGGAGGCAAGATTTTATTATTCAAGTGGTGACATCAATTCAGAAACCTCCTCAACCAACGCCAGAGTTTGTGGACAGAATTGTTTTCTTTACTTTAAATTTTTTTTTTTTCATTAAGTGTTCACAAAGAAAAAAGCTTTTAAGGAATGTCGGCACATGACATCCCCTGAATCCTACCTTTGTGCTCCTTTTATACAAGTGATACAGAAGCTTGTCAATAGCCATTGCCTCAGCCTCACTATTCAAACTCATTCATCTGGGAGGAACTAAACAAATTATTTAATTTAAAAAACAAGGTAACACAAGACATCCTTTGGTCAACACCACGAGGTTGAGATTTATTGTTTTGAGTGGAAATGTCTCAAAAGCTACTGCCATTAAATTAAGTGCAGACTTTCAGGTTTCCACTCAGAATAAATTGTAATAAATTCTGTGACCGCCCTTTTTTTTTTCAAGTGCCATCTTCAGTTTTAATTTGGGACCAATCAACCTCCTAACGCGCAAAACTCAAATGGTAACCGATGTAAACTGCCTGGTGGACATTATCATGTGAAGTATGCTGCCATCACCATTTAGATCAAAGAGCTACTGTGCCTACAGATACAGACGACCTCTGAAATCCAGCAGCATGGCTGTAGACTATTCATCGCTCGGCCTGGACTAAAAGTCATATTTGAACTCAAGCCATTCTGTCAGAATTCCACCGACGGAAGAAAAAAAAGCCCCATCTGACAGTCCCCGTGACAAGCTAGCGCAGGGCCCGCGGCCGCCGAGGAACCGCGCCACCTGTTGGAGGACAATGAGTCTTTCACATAAAGTGAGACTGACATCCCCACACTCCCCCCTCATTTTGTCAAGGCGTAACCTTTCCCTCCCTCCTTCAAAATTCAGCAACTCTTTCCAATTGAGTTGTTGTTGCTGCCATTGCTATTGGCTTTCAATAAGGCACAGGGTTATCAAAGAGTGAAGGAGAAATTGCCTTGGCTCTGCCGTAGCCCTGATTGCACTATCAGAGCCGTCAGGGAGGCTCTTTATAAAGGGAGGGCACGGGGGAGAGCGAGGTGGCGGCTGGCGTTGCCCCCCTGATAAATCAGCGCGTGCTGGCAGCCACTGCTTAGTGCAGCCAGGCAGCACCAGAGTGCCGCAGTTCAGGGTCGGTACTTGGCAAGCCCCCCTCTCAAACAGGGCTGTCTGCACCCGACCGCAGACCTCGCCGCTCCCTGGGCTGATTCTCCACCGCTGCCCTTGTCAAGGTTTGTTTGTTCATCCCTGATCCCCCTCTGCCCCTCACCGAACCGCATTGTTTCCCACCGTGCCAAATGACCCCCCCCCCCTTTTCCAACTTATTCTGCATATTTCCCCAACTTCATTTATTAAATGAGAAAACTGTGCTGTTATTTGAATTTGAAACATGCTTCCCGTTTTTGTTGATAATTCATTGTCGTCTTTTATTTGTTTGGGTCCATGCAGCTGCTTATAGAGCAAAACACAGTAACCTCAAAAAGTAAGTTTGTGTCTTTTGTTTGAAGATTTTCTTTATGGTGTGTTTGTGTTTTTTAATTCATTTTTGCAATGACATCAATTCCTTTTTTTTTGAGAGACAAATGGTTGTTATTTATAAAGAAATGTTTCTATAACTCACACATTTTTGGTCAAGGGGATCAAATATTTGTTTTAAAGTACATATTTAGATGACATTATAACCTTAAGTCCAAAAGAAACCCATCCTACCATCTGTGGGGGAAATTATGCCACCGTTAACATTTCCCATAAATTTGTACTCTTCATCTCCAATTGGATGCTGGAGTTTATTACCCCCCAATAAAAATCTTGATTTGTTGTGCTCTCAAGTGTTTGCTTGATAAGGTTGGAGCACAGTCATCACTTCCAGTGAACCGACAAGTCTACACCTTCCTGCCGCTTGTCATCCACCACATCCATTTCCATACAGACTTCCAAAGGACCCGTGATTCTGATCATTTAAACTCATGAAATCCAATGAAAATTAGAGTATCACAGCACTTGTGGGTGGGGAACGGGGGGGAATTATTTAATTAATCTGCCCTCCTCCACTCCAGGTGCGGTGGGTTAATGCAGATGCTCCTTGCTGCAGCTTTGAGATTGCCATAAGTGTTCAATTACACATACTTAAAAAAGGGGTGGGCGAGGCCACACATTTTGCCCCTGTTCAGTTCAAGTCCTGATTAATTTCAGATTTATGCTGTCATTTGCCTCAACCCTTCTAATTTCTCCAGCCTCTAGGAATCAGTTTGGACCTCCTCAACTTTTCTAATTAGATGGACACGAATATAGTGGTACATATCATTAACAGTGTATTGATGTACACGACGCACTGGGACTTTGACGGCACCTGGAGACGAACCGAGCTGCGGTATTTTGAATATCGAGAGGCCGTGGTTTTTAACTTGTCAAATTAAAGTTTGCAAAAATATGCATTGGCTCATCTAAATTGATCATGATAATGCTGTCTTAATGTAACTGAGATTTCATCTCATTATGGTCATTTCATAAGAGCTGGTTGTGCATGACATCCATTAGAGGGTTTTGAGTGTATGCGCGTGGTACCTGGAGGTTTGGACATTGCTTAAAGTTGGAATGAAACTGGAGTCCTCCTCACTTTTTTGCAACGTAGTACAGCTAGTTTTGAAAGAGGTTGAAACTATTTTTGGACAATTGTAAAAGTGCCTAAAGCTTCCCTGTGGGTCAGAGTGGTGAGCCTGGCTTGCAAAGTTAGCACTGATTCCTACTTGATGTTACTTTTCGTGTTTGTCCAAAGTGGTAACCCACAGTGACATCTCCCATTAGTTTGTGAGCTGCCTTGAGTTTCACATTTTGACCAGCTGGACGTAGAATTGGGGGTGGGTGTGACTGAGAGCTCGTCCACTTTGCGCCTGCTTACGCCTGCAACCATGCACCGATTGGACGGACCAGCTGTCAATCGCAAACCCGAATGCATACGGTGCTTTATTGTCTATTTGACTCTAAATGGGACCATCATTTACAAAATGAACGTCGTGCTGTATTGAAGAAGACTTGAAACTAGCGATTGAGTCTATAAACCCCTCAGGAAAAGTTAACTGACGTTATAAATCAAGTGAGAAGTAGCATCATTTTCTCATAGACTTCTACAGAAACTGACTTCTTTTTACAACCATGGAGTCGCCCTCTCCTGGTGATTCCAGAGAATACAGGCTTCAGGAAGCCTGGTGTAGCCAGACTAATACTCATATGCGGATCACTGTTTTGCAGTGGCAGTGTTGCTGCATCCTCGGATAAGCACCGCCTAAAAAGATTAGGATTGAATTAAAAGAACACACCATGATTTGAGTACTTGTACTGTGTACAAGTACTCAAATCATCAAGTACTGTGCACTGAAATCACAGACGGGACCAGGCAACAGCTAACATCTGCCTGCGCGGCCATTGGAATTGCAGTGTGACCACACACATTATCGCACCAATCAAATGACTGTATCAACGACTGCGTGTCAGTCGGAGCCAAAAGGCCACCCCGTCTGGGGAACACTAATGTACACCATCCCACGATAAAGATACTTCTTTTTAGTAATTACATTTTTGACCCTAAAAAATGCACACAGTAAGTTCAAACACCCAACAATATAAATTTCATAACAATCATTTAAAATGTTAGGTTTAACATTAAGCTACATTAGTCACATGCATTTGCTCTGTTGGATAATCACCATGCTGAGGGTCCTCGATTGTCAGAGCGATGTCAACAAGTGAGCCTGATCATTGCTAAAAGATTCAGTTTGTGCACCAGAGGCCTCGTCTCCCTCTGGCTCCACAGACGAGCCCCTCATCCGGGCCTCCGCCTCCCCCTCCTCCTCCTCCTCCTCCTCCTCCTCCTGAGCTGGGAAGCCAGGGGGACGCGTGGGGCCTTTTGTCTGAGCAGTGTGGGGGGCCGCAGATGTCGTTCCCCTGAGACACAGCGGAGGTTAATGATCTCGCAGCCTCTGCTAAAATAAATAAATCATTTCCAGTCAGGAGTCTGCATAAATCTTCACTCAAACGGCGATTTGCTGGAGCAAGCACCACCAGTTGCTAATGACTGTGTTTTTTTTCCCCTCCTCTTCCTTGATTGCCCGAGGGGATAGGCTGTGACACAGATGAGTTCTTTCCCTCACTCTCTCTACTCCCCTTCCCTCCCACCACCTCTCTCTCTCTCTCTCTCTCACACGCGCGCACACACACACTTTTTGTGGCTATTCTAATTCACAGTGTGTTTTGTCAGGGGACATTAGCTGGCTGACAGGCGTCTGGTTTGGATGGGGGGCGGATGTAGTGACAGTGGTAGTTGTTTCTTGTTTCAGCTGAGCTGATAGTAATAGATGTGTGTGTGTGTGTGTGTGTGTGGGGGGGGGGGGGGTGCTGTCATGCACAACACAACGCGACACACACCTCACTCCGTCTCTTTCTTGTACCCCGTCGTAGCATATGCTCTCCTCAAGCCCCGCTTATGCAAAGAAGACAATTTAAATACAAACTACTTTTCGAATTGTTATTATTATTTATTACGTTTTATTGTGGTGCCACACTGTCCTGGATTCACCACGGTGATTAACTGCGGCCGGTGTTTTGCAGTGGTATCACATCTAGTGGGGCGACATCAATTATCTGAGTCTCACATGTTTCTCATCTGAGCGCTGGAGTGATCAGGCACAATCGAAGAGGCGTCTCGCATTGTGAAGTGAACCCCTACAAATTTGTAAAATTAAAAATGTATATATATTTATTGTTTTGAATGCAGCTTGTTTAATGCAGAATGGAAATGATTGTTTGATTAACTGTTTAGCTGAGTGACAAAATTAATACCCAACTGTTTAGATTTGCGGAGTGACTGGCAATTAATCGTCAACCGCTTTTTGGTAATCAATTAATCAAAAATTTCCAAACATCTGCGGTTGCAGTGCAGTCTCCAATGGGAAACTCTGATTTATATCATCATGAATTTTAAATCTTTGGGATTTAGATCGTTGCCTGGATAAAACGATTTTCACTATGAGTCATTTAATAAAAAAAAAAACCAACAAAACATTGAACCGTAGTTTTATCCGACTGACCATCTGACATTTACCCAACGTGGTCTGGATCATCGGGCCACTCAAAATTGACAAATGCATTCATGCAATGTTTCCATCTCCAAAATGTGCACGTGTTCCAACAGACGGAGTGACGGGGTCGAAACCACCGTACGTAACACAGCGGTGTGACGGCACAGGAGTCGCTCGAGTCGTGTCACTAATTAGAGAAACAGTCGCCACTTGTGTGGCCTGAGCCGTTTGCTGCTTAAGTAGTGTCATCAATAGACATGGTTCGGTAATCAATGAACCCATTCAGACCCAATTAAGAGAGTCACACTCAGGCAGCGAGGATCACATGAGTGATTCATCGTATTAGAAGCGCATTAAAAACCCACACTCCTGTGTTTCAATAATCATTCAGTTCACAATGAATCACTTGACAGAACTGTGTCCTGTGTTTTAGTATTATTTATGTGTGATTCATTATTTTCATATTATGTTACACATATGGCCTGTTGTTGTTCATTCTGTAAAATATTCACATTTTTAGTCTCTAATATGTCTAATATGTAATGCATGAGGGTGAACGACGTGCCGCCAAACGCCGGTGTGGATCTTTATTTCAAGGTGAAAAAGAAGTCAGACGCACTTACAAATTACAGATCAAATCACACCTATATTGACTGGTGAGGTTTAAAGAAAAGGGAAAAAAAAATAGCCACAACAAAGTAAATAAATAAAGTCATTACCAGAGCTCAGAACAGAGGAACCCGATTTTCTTTTTTATCCTGCAACAACAAAAAGGAGAAGAAAAAGACAGAGCAGGACGAAATAACAAAAAAGAGAGGGTGAGAGAGGGAGAGAGAGAAAGAATTGCACAGAGGCTTTTCTTTTCTTTAAAATGCTGCATTAGGTCTTTTCCTGCAGTCAGTTTTCATAGTTCAAAGCTGGCAGTTCAATAAATAGCTGGAACTGGCACATCTCTGTTCTTGCAAAAAGAAATCAATGTTAATCCTATTACCGGCAGTTATCACCTAGCCCAGAAACGGTGGCAAGTAAGGGGAAAAAAAGGGAAAAAAAACTGAGATGTCAAAGCGGGGAAGGGGAGAGAGAGCGGGAGAAAGGGAGAGAGAGAGCGAGTCACCCTTCATTCACTTTCAAACACAGTTTTGATAATTTACTTCTGTAGAAGAAGGAGAAGAAGAAGAAGGGAGGCGGGGGTATTGGGGAGGAGGGGTGTGAGCTTCAGTTACTTGGAAGTGTGTGTGTGTGTGTGTGTGTGCGTGCGTGTGTGCGCGTGTGCGTGTGTGTGTGTGTGCTTGTATGCCTGTGGAGAGGGGGGGTCCAGGGCTACTGATGTATTCGCACATAATGCTTGGATCAGACCCTGCTGCTGTAAGCAAGATGTTTGAGGCACAAAACATCATTTTTGAAAAATGTTCACACCGCTTAGCAATCCTCTTCCTGGAGCGCCCTGACATCTGGCCTTTCTCCTTCTCCCCTTCTCCCACTTCCCACTCCATCCTCTTTGCTTCTCGGTCGGTTTTGGGGCGAATTGAGGGCCGGTACTGTGGCCAAGTGAATGGAAAATTATCGCCGCACTAACTGTGCGGGTGCTTTACGTCCCTCGTAAAAGGAGTTCTGGAGATAACAAAAAAAAAAAAAAAGCTCAGTCCAGAATTAAAAATGACAGATTTTCATGTAGTGCAGTGTCGTGTTATTTTTGGGATGTGATTCTACGCTTTGTGAGTCTGACCTGGCTCTTTCCGCCCCAATAATTAATCGAGTAATCGATTAATGTGTTATCCTTAAAAATTCACAAATTGTTTCACAATTTTTTCTGACAAACAGTCAAAATCAGAGAAGAGCAGCAAATATTCTGGATATAACTGGAATTATGGAATGACATTTTGTCTGAAAACCTGACTTCTTCTATTCACAATCTGAATAGCAGTAAAGCCAATTATTTTCTGTTCATTGACTTATTCATTATTCGACTCATCAAAGATCAACTGTTATCTAGGCCAGAGAGAAATATACTTAGTCGTAGAGCGGAAATGGTTTATCAACCAATCAATAAGTCAAAAGTCAGAAACGCTACTGAAACGGGGTCTTTTTTTGTCTTCTGATTGAGTGAACTGAAATCTTTTGGGGTTTGGACGGTTTCCTTTTTTGGGGGGCGGGGACATTTTATGATGTCACCCTGGGTTCTGAGAAGTGTTGACATTATGCAGACTCATTGATTAATCAACGAGGTATTATGTAAGTAAATTAATTGCAGCCCCAAATGATTAATGACATCATCTTAGTACATGTACTCTTCGAGCAGAAAAGATTGGTTGATTAATAATCATTAATGGAAATTTTATCTCACAAAAATGTATTTAAAGTTTATCCTTCAGATTGGGAAGTGTGAAGGTTTTCTTCGGGTCCAAGTGAAACGTTACAAGCTGTTACCGCGAATCGAGACAGTCACTAGTTGGAGCCCTAATGGTGAATTATATTATGTAAGATAAACTTAATCAAAGTTATTTTTCTATAAGACACATTAAGCAGATTCTTTTTGTGCGTTGTGTTGACCTTCTTTCGACCTTATGCCAGCGAAACAATCTTTAGTTTAAAACTGAACCAAAAAGTATAATTAATATTAGTCCATTGACACTTAATAATAATGCCAAACTTTTGTGGGTACCAGCTTTTCAAATGTGTGGATTCGATATTGTTAGTCAGGCCGAACAAGACAAGTGCCGACCTTGGGCCAAGTTACACAGAGCGCTTTTCCACGACATCATCGGATGTTGTGAAACAGACAAAACCATTCAATCATTAACCGAGAAAATAATTGGCAGATGAATTTAGATAAATGAAACTGTCACCTTACGGCCCAGCTCTAGCTGAAAAACCGTGCCACAAAAGGATGTGGATTGCACTTCACTCCAGTGTTTCATAACTGCATACACTTAGTGCAAACAAAACTCTCACAAAGCAAAAAACACGTTGCCATTAAAAATCGCATTTCTCCAATGAACACACCAAAACCCTAGATTAGGCCTAATCACTGTCACCAGGAAGCCGAATCTGGTCCTCTCACTGGCGGATTAAGTCTTCTGTTGTTGTTGTCGTTATTGTTATTGCTGAGAAATAATTACAGCTGAATCTCCTCAAAGCCAATTCAACTCTTGGCAGGACTCATGCTCTGTGTTTTCCTTTTTTCCCCCCCCCCCTTTGTTTTCTTTTTTTTCTTTCAGCGAGGAAACCTGAGTTTCCCCCCTGCATGAAAATGAAGATTAAAGTAGTTTAAATACTCAAAGCGAACCGAGGTTTGGAAACTGAGGCGACGTCGTCGGGCGGGAGGAAAAAGTCTCTTGTACCCAAGAATGACAAAAAAAAAAAGCATCTTGCTGACATATGTTTTCACCTTGACTTGACTGACTTTGTTGTGAATTTATTTTCCTGTGCCGCGCGAAAGCAGGTGACCCCATTCCAGCCTATAGCCCATTCTATATTCCGGTAATAAATTAGATGGCGATGCGGGGGCTTTAACATGTAAAATAGTGGTGACATGCTAAATAATGAGGCGGGCCAAAATTATGTAGTGCTGGCGTGCAGGCTCTGGGGTATTCCCAGGCCTTGGTCTAGCCTGGGCCGGGGCCGCTCCCAGGCAGCAGAGGGTGAGCATGAGCGGGGGTGGGTGGGTGGGGGGGGGCGCTGAATATAAAAATGGAATTAATGTACCAACGCCCAAAGGTAGATTACTCTGTGGCAACCCTTTTGGCCATGCTTTCCCTCTGTTTGGGACCCCCAACAAAAGGAGGACCGTTTTTATTCATCATAGAAATTGGGGTTTTTATTACTCCCTGGTGGAATTTGAGATGTATTATGCTGTTCTCCTTTTTTTTTTGCCTTCATGCAGTAGGTCGTTTCAATACAGTGCGCCGAGGTATAAAGTCTTGATCATCTCGCCCCGTGTTTGGGCAGTTCGCGGTGGTGGTTTTGGGTGCACATCCCGGGGGTGAGTGATGATCGCCATAAAGACGCAGAGCGGCGTGAGCGGTGCTGATTCCAGGCAGAATGTAATCACCTCACAATGACTTAGTCACTTTGGGAACAGGAGCTCTTCCACTATTATCATTGTTACTTTTGAATACTGTGTATATATTTTGTGCGGTCGAGGCGGGGGGGGGACCCTGCGCAACCTTGAGGCTCGACGGTAAACGCTCCAGTTTTATTGCCGTTGTCGCAGCGGGAGACAGATTTACCAGGTTTAATACTGGAGATTTTAGTTTGCAACAAACATGCTTGTAAACCAGCTTTACAACCCCCCCACCCCCCCATCCCCTGGCCTTTTTGTCCAGAGGGGGATTAACTGATGAACATTGCCTGTCCTTCAGGTGACACACACAGTGGAATCCAAGCGACGCATCACACTTTACTGCCTCCGCTCAGTCAACACAGGAGTGACTGATGATCTGTTTGCTCATTAGACAAACTGAGCAGAGTCGTTCTGTCGTGTGTCTCAAACGCTGGCGTTCTCCGGAAAAGTATCCCGGGCGATAAAGCCAGAGATGCTCCGAGATTTGTTACAGGGTGAAAAATGATCTTGCCCTCTATGTTTCCTTTTCACTTTTGGCCGGCTCCCCTGTCTGGCTCAGACACTTCCCGTTGTAATGGGTGATATGTTATATGTGCGCATGCTGGCCGGATTAAATTTTTAATGGCTCCAAGGGCAGTTGTCCTGGCTGTAAAAAACAACAGCAGCAACCCAACGACAACCTACTGCATCGCCGTGAAAGAGTGGGGTTGTCGCAAAACACATTTCCGTTCTCCTCCTCAAAGGACTGTAACAGTTTTGTTGCAACTTTTCCGATACGGAAACGCTGCAAATTAGAAGTCGGGAGGAGCAGGGCGGAAGTTGCACGCGGACAAATGGCTCGATAAGAGGGCAATCGGTATTCAAGGGCTGATGTCGCGGAGTGGGAGATCGCTTAAAGCCTGACGTGAGTTATGTGCGCTGATTGTCACCCGACATTATGCACACTGTTTGAGGCTAAATAACCCAGTGTGCGGATCATAAACTGTTCCTCTTGCATGCCACCTTGAAGCCGGGGAGGCTCCCCCCCTTCATAAACAACTCTTGTCATTTTAAGTAAGCATCGCCCTGCTTACCAGGCACCTTTCGTGCGTGAGCTGCACCTAATTTAGAAGCTTTTAAATCTCTCACAAGTGTTGTTGTGAGAAATGCCTGGTTGCAAATGTCTTTTTATTGAATGCTGACTCTGTAGTATTACGGGCTAGCAGATATGCCCGGTGTAATATGTCCCTATAGCTTTATCTTGTAATAGTAAAGTGTATTAATTTTTCCTGGACTTGGAAAGAGAGTGCGCGGAGGGTAAGAATTGACTATTTGGGATTGGAGCGACTTGCCACCGACTCCAAACGCGGTTTTTCACGCGAGGGACTGCAAAAGATGAAGCGGGGGGTTAAAAAAACATGCTTTCGCTCACCAGATTTCTTAAGTAAGCCCACCGGTTTATCGCAATCCATCACGGGCAGCGGGGATCTCAGTAATTAAAGACTTTTCCAGGAGTGGCATTCTTGGAATTGGAAATGAAAGTCCCCCTTAGCGTGGTCGCTGACGGGGATTCACCTACAAAGTTGCGCTTCATACTAATTTGCTGTATAATAAGAGCACAATTTGAGAGAGGGCTATTCTCAGGCACAGCGCCGGGCCAGTGTGTTTGTTATACATCAAAATGGAGATGGTGTGACTTCACGTGAACTGTCAGGGAAAGTCTCTCCTGTAGCCGCGTACTTAACACATCTACATGTAACATGCTTTGCACGCAGAGAATCCATATCTCAAAGCCCCTTTGTGATTGGCTTATGGACAGATATAATGAACCAATAAAAAGGCCGTTGCACAGAAACGTATTTCGACAGTTGTGACTCCGAAGCAAAGTTTCTTTGTCAGCCCGCTTTGGAGCACTTTTTAAAGAAAACCTCGAATAAATAAATGCTTTGCCTTATATTTAGTCTAGTCCATTCCCCCCCCCCATTTCAGAGCGATTGATCTACCATCTCTTTATTTGGATAAATAAGTTCCTGTTGCATTTCCAAATTGTCCTTTGAAGGCTGTTTGAAGTCAATCCTCAAATCAAGCTGACTAAAGCGTCTTCTATTTGTCAGATAAAAAACACTATACACTCCTCAATAAGCTGCAAGGGGAAATGGAGCAAAATGGGGCGGACCACCGGTGGTCTCCCAAGTTTGTACAGCGGCGCTTTTACTGATAATGCCACACATTCGTGGTTTCCCGCTTTCAGTAGCCGTCGCACGAGTGCCCCAGTCTCACACGGCACTTAAGTGTGATTAATAAGGTGCAGTGTTGTGTGTGTGCGCGCGTGTGTGAGGGGGGGGGGGGGGTTAAGGTGGCGGTGGTGGTGGGGGAGTTTATGTCAAGATAAACGTGGAAATGACCTAGCAGTCCCCGGCTTTCTCCTTTCGGCAACGGCACAGTGCCGAGCTCGAGAGCAAGGAGAGGCTGGGGTTTTTTATCAAGCCGAGGGCTCAGACCACCAGAGGCTCTTGTGAAGGAAGGAAATTACCGGGTGCAAACATTCACAATACCCCAACTCAATCCCCCCCCCTCCCTCGTCTCTCTCCTTTCCTCCTCTCCCGGACTTCCACTCTCCTGTCCCTATGTTTATCAGGTTTTGGGGCACTGTATTTTGATGTCAATAAGCAATTTTTCTTGCCTGGTCTCCTGCCTGACCCCTTTAATCCATCAATATATTATTAGAGATAAAGTTTTGTGGACGCCTGCTGCAGTCACAAGATAAATGACATCTCTGAAGTCACGCATTAAAGACTAGATTAAGGCCTTGTGACTGTGTCTTCAGTGCTCATCTGTGCGCCTCTGTCCAACCTATCACACTAAGTGACAAGAAAGAAAAATAATGAACTGAGGCAGAAAAAGCAAAGAGATATTTCTTACACACACACACATCCCCGCGTCTGTCTTCAGCCAGGATTAGGACGCATTAGAGGCGCGCTGGAGAAGGGGGAGAGAGGCGGCAAGGGAGCATCGCTGTTTGTGTGCGTCGACGCTGGAAGAAAGGGCATTTTGTTTGAAACAATGCAGGCTCCATTTTTCCTTTTTCTTTTTTTAGACCACAGAATCTGAGATTTTATAATCTTCAGATTGTATACAAACTAAGGCCCTGTATTAAAATGTGTCAGGGTGTGGAGGGGTGATGAACCATACGTTTGATTTAAAAAAAAAAAAAAAAAAAAAGCCAGACCTTATCCGTCATTATTAAGATTATATTTGGAACCTTTTTTACAAATAATATTCGAGTTACAGTTGCTATGTTTGTTCAGCCTTTGACAACTAGCGGTCTGTAAAGAATTGAAGGTGATATTCTGCTCCATAAACGACACATATAGTCATCAAACTGCACACTAGAAATAGAATTATAGAAAATGCTGAAATTATTTAAAAAGGGCCTATTGGCAGGACAGCATTATTTATGTGTGCCTTCTGAAAACCATTCCAGTTAAAATCAGTTTCATGCCGTGGACATGGTTATGCTGGTTGAGGAGGTGTCAGATAATAAACACGCGGTTAAGGTTGGACGACAATCGTGGACATACAAACGTCCAAATGAAAAGAACAGATGAATCAGATGAGATGATGTTAGCCTGCGTGAAATAATTTCATCATCTCATCTGATTCATCTGTTCTTTTCATTTGGACGTTTGTATGTCCACGATTGTTAAAATCAGTTTCATGCCGTGGACATGGTTATGCTGGTTGAGGAGACCTTTTTCATGAGGTGTCAGATAATAAACACGCGGTTAAGGTTGGACGACAATCGTGGACATACAAACGTCCAAATGAAAAGAACAGATGAATCAGATGAGATGATGTTAGCCTGCGTGAAATAATTTCAGTTTGACCGTCCGCCATTACCAGAATCACACAAAGCTTGTGTTGTTGTCAGGTGAGTTGGAGACACCTTGATACAGACACTGGGGTGTTGGTCTCTGCACTCTCCTCTGTCAATGTCAATGTCAATTTTATTTGTATAACACCTTTCATGACAAGTAAACCCAAAGTGCTTTACATTAAAAACAGCATACACATTAAAACAAATCATGAATAGAAATAAGAATACAGTACAAGCATTAAAACAACAAAGATAATCAACTAAAATTAACAAAAACACAAAAGTGCGACCATACAAATTCATACACACACATGCGCGTAACACGTCATGTGATCTTACAGCCACAACCACTGACTGCGAATGAATTTAATTTTCAAAATGAAGTGATACTGCATCTCCCTGCATGCTGCACATCTGCGCGGTAATGTTTTTTGACGCTCGCTTTATGTGACGGTGTTCCCCTTAACAGCCAGACCCCTTTAAAGCTCACACTAATAGACAGGATTACAGACACAAAATGACATTTTTATAGCTTAAACTCCTAGACTACCTGGACTAGCAGATATTAAACGCATATCTAGTAGCACTTAAGTGTTAAGTGGGAGCAAGTGCTTATTACGTTCCCGATGCTCTGAGTCTGCGTGTGCTCCGGCCGGGGCTGATACGCGCTGCTAGGCCACGGCGAGTGAACGCGCGTGGATTTGCGCTGGACTTAGACCCGGTTATCAGCAGTTCTCAGTTAATACAGTGCTCGCATGTGACATTGTCACCACTGTGCAACGTTTGGCAATATTTTAATTTCCCATTAAGCTCTTCCTGCCGCTCGTGTTTCCGTGTGTGGAACCTTCTCACCTCCACCTTGGCCACCTCCCCTCCGCAAGAGACACCGCTATATCCTCCCTCCAACATTTCATTAGTAAAAGAGAAGGCTATTGTGGGACCGCTCACATCCACACATGACCCCTCCAGTGTTCGGCTCGTAAAATTGTCAACACGCGCGCCTCGGAGGCTGCATCACCTCAGGGGGTCAACTATAAATAAGGCGAGGGCACAGTCTTCTGTGTTCATTGTGTGTCGACATTCATCGGAAAATGTTTGCTTCTGAAAATCAATTAAAACCTTTTTGGGAGATTTTGTTGAGATAAAAGATAGGGCCAGATATGAAGCAGATGAACCTCTCTAATTCAAAGTTGTGCATTAATTTGGTGTTTAGAGACAAAATACCCAAGGTCTTTCTGTTATGGCCAATTATATTAGATCTCCCTCATTCTCCACATTCATCTTGGCTTTTGAGGTGAGGTTTCATGAAACTGAAGCCATCATGCTCCCTCATATTGTCCCCCTTGATTTTTATTTTAACCGTGGAAGAAAATGTCTATGGATTTTCATTTAGTTTCATGTGATTCCCAAGCTTTATCTACAAATTAATTTCTTTTCAGCACAATTATTGCATTTGGTGGGTTCATCTTTTCTCCTTCACAGTGATTATGAACTCCTGCACAAGCTGAATATGACCGGATGTTTTGGTTAATGGCAAAATCTCTTTTCAATAAATTGGCTTGCACCTTTTTATGAAGCACAGTCATTTTAAGTTTAAAGTTCATGTCCACTATTTAGTGCAATCATTGAATTAGTTGTAATTGTAACTGAACTGTGTGTGATCCAAAACACCTCCATTATTATGACAAGGTTTTTGCCCAATTTACTCCATTTATTTTTTCTCATTTGGTTCTGTCATAGTTCACGTTGTAATTCTGTGGCAGTTTCTTTATCAGTGTCTCACTGGGCTGTCAACGTTCAGCTCTACGCTGCTTTTTTAACACATTGAATTTTACTATGCTTGTTTCATTGGCAGTAAAGTCTTTACAGTGGAAAAACTTTTGTACATTTGAAAAGTTATAGAGATGAAGAAACATCAAAAATACTTTTTAGCATTAGAAACTTATCAGAGTTGGTCTTTATTTAAATAAATTATACAATAAAGTGAAGTGTCAAATGCATAGTTTTAGATTTTAATGATTAACACCACGAGGGGCCAAGAATCACCTTGATTAGAGGCAGAAGAAATAATGGCAGGTGTTGTCTTTCTTTCTTATGACCTGCAAAAAGACAATACAGCCTGCAAAGTTAATCTGTTTTTGAAAAAGTGAATAAATTACAAATGACTTAATTGGTAATTAGTGTATGAAGCCATTAAGTGACAACCTCCCATTGCAGGAAAAGGTTAACAACACAAAACTTTGCTGACTTGTTGCACAGGCTCTCATTAGGAGAGAATTGAAATGTGTTCTTGTTCATCGCAATGGGACCGAACGATAGAGAAATGCTGTAGAGGACAAAATGCCATTGACCTCCTCAAACAGGCCCACGTTTCTATAGCAATATCATCAACTTTCTTATATCCTTAAACCCTTTTTTGTGAAACATACAGGTCAAATATATTTGTTTTCTATTTGCTGAAAGTGGCAACAATGCTGGTGACTGTTGAGTCAAAATGAACCCCCTCTAAAAATGTCATAATTAATATTGCTGGGCACGCTCTCCATACTCAGACTTGTTGGCCGGCCTTTTTGTGCACGTTGCAGTGACAATGCCAATGACAGACGTTTAAAAGAACCCATGCACTCGCAGCAATTTGCATGGATTTGCATACACCAAAGTGCAACTAAAAGCCACATATTAAAAGTAGTAAGAATTAAATAAAACTAAGTCTTATAATTGTCCGAGTACAAGACAGAACCTTGAATTACATAAAATAACTACTAATGAAGTATTGTAATAGAATAATAGTAATAATGTTGTTACTAAAATGTAGTGTCATTAGGCATATCAGTAAGTTATTTTTTAAAGCTGCACCGATGAAGATTTTAATATGTATCAAAGGACTATGAGTGATGTGAGCTTGAAAATACAGTGTGTAGTGTAGCCCTGCGTTTTTGGCGTCTTTCAGCTCGTTCAGTCTCTCATCTCATTGGCACTCTCATCAACTTTCCTTCAAAGCCATAGGAGGCAACTGGTCCAATTGAAAAGCACTGATGAACCTGTGTAATGCTTCATGCTGCGCACTGCAGTCAGACAAAGTTAGCATTCAGCAGCTACGGAGCCAGATATTTTTCTCAGGAGTTGGTGGAGACTAAAACAGAGTTAAAAGGAGAGCTGATTCATTGAATGCTAATGTTTCCTCTGTGTCGGCAGGAAACGTAATTAGCCAACTGTTTTCTAGCATGTTTGTCACATCCACTTCATGGCGATAGAATGTCAAAGTTGACACCATGCTGCACCACCACAACGTGGCCTGACAAATCCATTGATTCAGGGTTTCATACAGTAACAAAGTCTTTCTACTTAATGCTACTGCCCAACGCAATCTATATTTCAACTTCAACATTAGCCTGTAGGCTACAATTATCAATAAGATGCTGAAAGTCTACTGATTTTCAACATGTTACCGGCTCACTCGTTGAAATTACGCAGCTCTTGAGAGTTCTTTGTTTGTTTTTTTAGCAAAGTTTAGGCCTGTAGTAAGTCAGTAGAATGCTGACGTGCAGTCAGATCAGAGTCAAATAGCTCAAGTCAATGTTCCCCTTTCTCTTACTGCTCCAGTCAGTGACAGTTGTGATTATGAACTCGGCTTCTCTGGAGCACTTCATTATATATCTTCTCATTCTGTCGCAGCATACTTGCGAGGCCGTGCTGTGGTGGGGAGGGGCTCGTTTAAAAAACAGAAATTATCATTATATTTTTTTCTTTCCCAAATGAATGTGATGACACTGTAATAGCTGGGTGTTCTCAGACACAGACATACAATGGCTGCTCATTGAGAGCGGTGGGCTGGGGCCGGTGGCATTGTGAGTTATGCGGCCCCCCTCCGCCCCCCCATAAGAGCCAACCAAACCAGATCTGTAGATAGCCTCCCTGAGCATGTTGAGTGTTTATCTCCACCGCAGGGCCCCTGTGCAGTGCATGATGGATCTTTAGCGATCAGTTAAAACCACATTGATGATAAACTAATGAATCACGGCCTGCATTAATCACACCGCGGCCCGCACAGAAAGACAAATGGAAATGCAAAAGTTCCATGCTAATGATGAACTACTAACAATTTGGTGGTGGACAAGGAGAGAGGGAAAATTACACACTGGGGTTTCATGCATAATCTCTGAAGATATTAATATTTCACCCCCCCCCCCCCCCCCTCCCCCTGAAGCACCCACCCGCCCATCCCTCTCCCCTTGCTCAATGCTGCTGCCTTTACAGGCATAATCAAATTTCATTACCGGCCAAACCGACATGATTAAACAGAACAGAGTCTTGAGTTCAGAGCCGCACACTGCGGCACACGTTGGTTGCCACTCACAGACGTCTCCACCCCCTTCATCATTCACAAACTCCCACCTCCTCCTCCCCTGCCTGCACCTTCTCCCCCAACCCCTTGCCCCAGCACGGCCCCACTGGCTCACGCACACACACACAGATCCAAATCAGCATTTCATCACTGGCCTCACATCTTTGACCACACGTTGACTCCGCTCGCGCCTTTATCTGTCAGTCACGCGAGTCCCCCGGGAGCCCCTCTCCTGGAGATCCCGCCGTCGACGGCCTCCCCTGAAAGCCGTGGTGGATGTGCTGGTTTCTCTGTGTTGATAAATGCTATGAGGGGGCTGTGAAATACTGTATGATGTAAAAGCAGAAAAAGGCACTGGATAGATAGGTACGAATAAATATTAAAACTGTGATTTTTTTCTTGTCTTGTGTGTGTCATGCCATGTAGCATTAGGCAAAATAAGCCTGTGAGACTCTGGATCAATGTCTTACAGTGAATTCTGTTTCTGATGTCAAACTCGCCGCATAAGGCGCTTCCTCGTCCACCCCGGCTCGGTTCATTTCTGTTTGACTTTATCTGCATGTCGGCCTGGTCGAGTGCAGAGCAGGATGCTCCCATCTGAGCCCGAGCCGGGGGTTGATTCCACTCCTCGCTCTTTTGCTCCGCTGACCCCTCTAGTTTCTTGTAATCTCCCCCATCGCACTCCAGAAAAGCTGCTTGTGACCTGTTTCCCTTTCTTCCACGTCTCTGTCTTTCTTTTTTTATTTATTCATTAACTCAACACAGGATCACATGCGTAGCCTCCCGCGAACGTGTGTGATGTGGAATGAAAGGGATATTATATATTTTTTTTTGTATCTGTCATTTTCTTTCTATCTCCCATATGACTTCTTAATCCATCTGAATGCATAGAAGATAATGTTTTGGGCGAAATAACATAAGAGGAAAGATAGACTCCCAAGGACCAATATCTTTATTGCTTGGAGGATAAACGGATTATGTCAGCCATTTTCTGCTGCTGACAGCTTTTCTTATTAACCGATTTTATTTTTAATCTGCCAAGGAAGAAATGCGGTTTTATGTCACAATAAAACGCTGGTCACATCTAATGCTGCCCTCAAACAAACAGATTTCTCAAAGCCTTGCTGGGAAATTTGAAATAACTTTAAAGAGGGGTTTTTGGGGAAAAAAGGGTGGTGGTAGTGGAGGAAAGGAAGGGAGGCGGGGGGGAGGGGGGGTCTTCCTCCACAAGCTTGTTCGACTGAGGCGTAAAAAGATTTTTAAAGTCCTTCACAGATGCATTCTTCTTTTAAATATTTATTTCTTTTTTTTGCTGATCTCTGTAGAAAAAAAAAAGGGCTTCCATCATGACAAAATGCCCTGTGTGTGGGCCGTCCACTGTGTCCATTCACGCGGCTTTGCATTTGGATAATACAAAGAATAGTGCGGATGCTTCACTTACACCAAACTGTGTGTGTAGGAAAAGCAAAAGCTGCAAAGCTCCAGAAAACAATAACTGGGCTACAGACGCCCTGGTGATTTTTTACAATCTTTTGACTCTCACCTTCACTAAGATCAGACCCACTATCTCAGGTGTGTCCCGTTTAGCAACCCCCCCCCCCCCCCCCCTTCACTTAAATGTGTGCAGGAGATTCTGGGGATCATCTAAAAATGAAACCATTTGGCCAGATTTATATGGAGGGGTGTTGGGTGTATGGTGCCAGGCAGCTATCATTAACCCCAGGGCTTTAGCGCTCCCTGCTCTCTCATTTCATGCTTGTGATCTGAGGGTGTGAATTAGCCATTGCCCAGGGCAACCCAACTTAGTTACCGGCTGGACAACATGAAAGCAATACACAGAGCTGCATAAAGAATCCTCTCAAAGTCCCCCCCACCCCCCTTTCCTCCATCCCTCCGTCCTCCACACCCTACATCCCTACCTTCTCCTGAGGGACCAAGGGGTGTGTGTGTGTGTGTGTGGAGGGGGGGGGGGGTGGGGGGGGGTTTCCCGTGTCATGTCTATAATGGACAAGTGGCAGGTTCACCTTTGCCTGGGCTGGGGAGCTTAGAGTAAAAAAAAAAAAAAAAATATTATGATTTGCTTGGAGATGTTCACATACATTAAAGCTTACAGTAAGTCGCTGAGGATAAGTAAAGTAATGTAATGCTGACATGACGGGGAGAAAAAAACCGAGGACACAGTCTTTTTAAACATCATGAAACACAAATTGTGCGGTGTGAGAGGAGCATAAGTTTTAAAGAATTAGTAGCCACAGACCTCTTTTAGAACGTGACAGTTTAAATTCTCCCTCGGTGAGCAGGAGCTGAATGCCACTTCCTGTATCCTTCATAAATGTGCAGAAAAAAACGACCCCTAAAAATATTCAGAAAGATTTGATCAAGCATTAATGTATTTTTTCCAGCAAAATATACCTGAATTCACTTAACCCGTGTGACCATAAAGCCAATGCAACTCTATATACTGTAAGTCTACATTTTTGTGAAAGCATTGCAGGATTTTTAAATGGATTTGGTTTGTGTGCGCACTGTACCAGCTGATGGAAACACAACACTGTTTATTCAGGTAAGGAATGATTGAGCTTGATAGTGTGTGTGTGTGTGCGCGCGCTGCTGCAGCTGCTAGAGTAATACTGACATCAGTGCAGATATGGAGGCAGACACCTGAATCCAGTCGCATGTTATTAACGGATCCAAATTCTTCACAAATACCCATGACTTCATGCTGACACACTTTGTCGCAGGCAACAGTTCACCGTAAGAAGGAGCAGCACTGACTCCTGTTTACATTTTTATTGGAATCTAGCGCATTTATGGTGGGAAAAAAAGAGGTACAGTGTATAAACGGGAAGATACCTGCACACTGAATGCACCATTCAAACCTCACTGAGCAAATTCCCTTTCCCTTTTTCTTCTTGTCAATCTCGATAACTTTTAATTCAATCTCATCAAAAAATGATGGCTGACAATTTTCTAAAGTTAGTCCTATTAAATTCTGAACTGCTGTGAAGACCAGTGAGTCGCTGTTTGCTCTCCTGAGCTGCCGTGCTCCCTAACGTTTTACTCTGTGTCAGTGAAAGCACCTCTGACGTCTCCTCCAACCACACTGGGGCTCTGCTTTTTGAGATTAATCTACGAATAAAAGCATCAGGAAGCTCCGTCTCTTCTCTTCAGGACACACACACACACACACACACACACACACACACACACACACACACACACACACTGATCTTTGGATTTGTTACATATCAGGGATTGTAAAAGATTTTTCTTTGAACAAAGATTCAGGTGACCTAAAGAATATGTCATTTGTCATCCACTACTAATAAAATAGATAAAAGTACCATTTGATCATTTCAAAGGACTAAACTCCCAGCAAAATATATATATATTTATGTACAGCTCAAAACAATTCAGCAAACGCTTAACCGTGACAGTATAACACCTAGTCAGATAAACTTCAGGGATCTCAATCTGTCCATTTAGGAAGCACGAGTGATTGTGGATCACTTTCAACTGCGGTGATGCTAATGAAAGTGACAACAGGTGCAAAAGCAAGACAACCCTGAAAAAGGGAATGGTTTTACATGTGGTGGCCACAGACAGTTGCTCTCTCCTTATCCTTCCTGACTGATTCTTCTCTAGTTTTGTGTTCTGCTAGTGTCCTTGTCACTACCGGTAGCATGAGGAGATACCTGCAGCCCGATCAGGTCGCACAGGTAGTCCATCTCCTCAAGGATGTCACATTCATACGTGCGTTCGCAAGGTGTCCCCCAGCACAGTCTCAAGAGCATGGAGGAGATACCAGGAGACCGGCCGTTACTCGAGCAGAGCTGGAAAAGGCCGTAGAAGGGTATCAGCCCGTCAGCAGGACCGGTGTCTGCTCCTCTGTACCACGAGGAACAGGAGGAGCGCTGCCAGAGCCCTACAAAATGACCTCCAGCAGGCTACTGGTGTGCATGTTTCTGACCCTGCTGTCAGACTCGGCATGAGGGCCTGATGTCCTCTAGTAGGACTTGTACTCACAGCCAAGCACCGTGCAGCGAAATTGGCATTCGTGAGAGAACACCAGAATTGGCAGGTCCGCCAATGACGCCCCGTTCACTTCACCAATGAGAGCAGGTTCACACTGAGCATGTGTCCTGGCGTGAACGAGTGGTGAACCTTATGCTGCCTGTAACATCATCCAGTATGACCGGTTTGGCGGCGGGTCATTGATGGTCTGCAAGGGCATATCCTTGGAGGGTCGCACAGACGTCATAGCCAACGGTACCCTGACTGCCGTTAAGTACCGGGATGAAATCCTCAGAGCGATAGTCAGACGTTACACCAGTGCAGTGGGCCCTGGGTTTCTCCTGGTGCAGGACAATGCCCGGCCTCATGTGGCCAGAGTGTGTAAGCAGTGCTTGGATGACGAAGGCATTGATGCCTTTTACTGGCCCTCTCGTTCCCCTGACCTAAATCTAATTGAGCACTTATCGGACGTTTTGTATCGTTGCATCCAAAGCCGCCAAGTACTGTCACAGACTGTCCAACAGCTCACTGACGCCCTGATCCAGGTCTGGGAGGTGATCTACCAGGAAACCCAGACATTGTCGGGAGTGCATACAAGCACACGGGGGCCATACGCATTACTGAGTCATATTATGAAGGTCACATTCATTTGGATCAACCCGTGATTTAAATGTTCTACTTTGGTTTTCGCTGGGATTTTGAATCCAGCTCTCAATGGGTTGATGGTTTTGGTTTCCATTGACCTTTTGTTCTCAAAACTGTACATTGCAGCTTCGTTATATTCGAGTAACCCAGATACAGAACTGTGTTCTAGAGCAGAAAATTTCACTATTCGATTATTTGATTGACTGAAATTTATGCACCATCGACTTAGGTAACATTTAAGCAATATTTCAAAGCAAAAATGCAGTTCCGGCTTTTCTGTTGTTGTTTATGATTGTACACTCCGTGGCTTTGGGTTGGTCGGTCCATTTACTGGCACTTTAGACACCAAATCATCAAGTGATTAACAAATCACAATGACTGTGTATACCCGGGCTCTTGTAGTCCCTGATGTTTGGGGTTAGAGGCAGTTTCACAGTTGCCAGCCTCGCCCTGCTGGTGACCCTGCTTCGGATCTTAACTGCAAACTACACATCTCAAAGAGTAAGAATATCTTTTTTATCATTTCCTGCAAATAAATGCATACAGTTATAAATTTCCTACGAGATGTATATTTACTTTTGACACCATTTTTTCCCCCACTTGGCATGTTTATTTAAGCAGCGCTTGTTAAATCTATTCAGTGATGATGATCGGTCTTATCTGTAGAAAGGAGAGCAGTGGAGGAAACATTTGGAGAATTAGAGGAGATAGATTCATTCCCTATCATTAATAACAATCCACCTCATTTTCTCCTCAGACTTTCAGATGTTTGCATATCATTTGTGTTTTTAATTGGTGAAGTTTGATTAAACCCAGCCCCTAGTGTTATATGGCATTAGTCGCTGCCATATGTTTAGTTGTGTGCAGATACCCATTTCCATAATCATTTTGCCTGTTTGAGGCGCTCGTCTATTTGCCGTGCGGCTTTGATTGCATCTGCCGCAACTTAAACGATGCCTCGCGAGTTTCTCAGTTCATCGCTGTGACCTTTAATCTGCGACTTACAGAGTGCTCCCATCTATCATGGTTGTCACTTTGGAATCCCTAATCTTGTCTGAAAAGTCTTTACAAGTGCAGCTGGATTACTCTCTGATAATTAATCATATTCAAATGCATGACAACAAATTTTGTTTACACATCACCTAAAATGAGAAAAACGAGGGAGGAGTGTGAGTTAGGTGAGGTGCGCATTTGCATAACAGTCCGTTTGAACAAGCGGGCGCAGAGATGATTTGTAAAGAGCAGCGCAGAGATGAACAGGGGCATGTGCTCCTGTCATTTTTCATCCAAATTATATTCAGGTTTGGGGCATTTTATTTTACTTATTATATTTCTTAGAGGCAGAGTCATTAATTTGACAGGTTGTGTTCATTTAAGAAATTAAACTCATGTCAACAAATCCCAAGTAATGATTTTCTTATGCATTTTTTGATTGGCTGAATGCAAATGATGTTCTACAATGTTACACCAAAGGCAGGCGAAGTTAATCTGCTTTATCACACAAGCAACAGGGGGCAGTTTTTTTTTTGTTCCCAGAACTTGCAGATTTGTCGAGTCAAGTCAAACATGAAATTCCGTTTTTTGTGCTTTACCACTAATCCTTGTGTGTTTTTGGTGTAATTACACTCCTGCCTTGATTTCATGCATTTTATATGACACATTATCTCATAATTAAAGCTGCACACTGAATTGCTGCACGCTCACATCTCACATCTACTCTATATCGGACATACGACATTGTGTAGATATATTGTGTCCATTGTTCACTGTAAGTCTCGCACTGTTTCCGTGCATTGACCATAAAGCGTGCATAGTACAATCTCATGTTAACTATTCACGGTTCACAACAACCTGCTACGTAATTATTATTCAATATCAGCCAGCTCTGGAAATTATTTTACTTTACAGGGTACTTAGAAATATCTTTTCCTATGTGGACACAATAAAATAGTCCCTCTGGTTTCTTTTATTCGATTACAAGGGAGGGAACAAACTCAACATCTGCCCCCTTGTGCTGAGTGTGGACTTTTTAAGTCCTTAAGTCCTCAGCTCTGTTGGCACTCGGAGTTTCTCTGTGCCAGGGACATTCTGCTGAGGGGAATAGTGGAACTAGGTACCCACGGGCCAAAGGGTTTTGTCTGCCATTTTGAAGTTTTATATACTTTGATTTGATTATATTCATTTTATGCATTGCTATTATATCTTTGGTGTTGGCAATGTTTGACAGTATCTATTTTTTTTTATCTATTTCCCTACCTCACCCCTTCAGAGGTGCACATGGTCCCTGGAGTAAGGAGGGGGCAAAATCATATTTTGTCTCAAAAGGCTTTTTTTGTTTTTGTAATCATGGCATTAAAGAAAAGAAAAAAACTGAAAACAAAGACAGGAGTGAGAAAAAAATATAAGAGAAAGCAGATCAATTCTTGCAAAATATAGAAAATAACTTGCCAGTAGTTTTCTCAGAATGGTTTAATATTGGTATCTAATGTGACTAACCAGCTATGTGATATAATGCGAGTAAGATTCTTTTATTACATTTTTTTCACAACTGTAAAACATTTTCACACAAAAATTGAGTTTATGAGAATTTCTTACAAATTCAGATATGTGATTGCATTTGACCCTTTTTTGATTTCATATGCTCAGGGCCCCAGATTGTGTGCCAGTCAGTTAAGATGTATACATAATATCATTATATTTCTTTATGGGGGAAAAAAACCCAAAACACATTTTAGTGCAGATTTTTCATTGGAGGTTTTCCAAAAAATGCTGTAAGTATACAATTCTTTAGATGCAAAAAAAAGTAGTAATATTATAATTCTTACATTTACAAAATGTGATAAAACAGAATGTTATGATATATGACAAAAAAGTTCCAGTCCATCAGCCGTAGGCGATTGTCATTGAAGACCATGAAATATGTTTTAACAATAAAAAAACCCCATTTGACTTGAACCCTCGCTGTTTCTCATCTTTGAGCAATATAACCAATCGCTTTATGATAGATAATTACAACTGTGTTATATCGTCAGTCATTGTATGTTTATATGGATGCTTCGCAGTCGTTGACGACTACATCTCTTAAATAGACCTAAGTCTCGATAAATTTGAGGCCAAGTAACAGGATAACGGTTCTGAACCATTCACGATTTTTGTACGTGATTCTTTTCTCAAAAGGCTCGTCGAGTTTTCTTGTCCCAGGCAGTGGTGCACATAAAAGTAGAAAGGAAGGGAGCATTTGTCAGAAATTAACCCGATTTTTTGTACGTGCAAGCGACAGTAATGAGAAAATGGGCCCAAATCTTCTCCAACCTCCAGTGAGGACTGATATCTCTGTTTTCTTCCTGTGCTGCGGATGCACCTCAAAGAGGATTTCTTTTGCAGAAGTGAGTCCCGGTTATGTTTCCTCTTTGAAAAAAAGACACATTCTTTCTAAAGAGGAAGGAAAAAAACATTTCACTTTTCAATTACCCCCAGCTCCTTGACCTCTCCCATCCTCCCCAGGTCTCGTTTCCAAGGAGAAGAGAAAAAGGAGAAGGGATGCTTTTCACTTGCATGGCAGCAGCCCTCCCTCTCATTCTTCTCCTATCATTCCGGCTACCACTTTTATGCATGAAACAGAGAGGTAGATTGAAAGCATTCAGCGGCCATTCAGACAATGAAGAATGGAGATCCTCAGAGCTTTATTAGATATGAAGATCTACAATAAAAATCAATTTCTGCCCTCTTTATGCAGTTTAAATGACAAAGCCTCAACCCATTCAGCCATTGTGTGCCAGAAAGTAATTCGGCAGCGCCGGCCGAGACAAGAGCGCCGTATACTTTCTGACCTGCGATTGCAGATTCTAATATGATACAGACCTACTGAGATAATAGGAGGCACTTAATATCATCTGTTGAGAAGAAGAAAAAAAAGTTATCTCATATCTTTTGGTAGATAGATGGATGGGGGATGAGGTTTAAACCATTTCATGGGCAGAATACTAAGCAGGCTGAGATGGACAGCTGAGCATTTCACTCTCACCAGTGCTCTCTGATGTAAAAGTTGGTAACTAGCACACATCAGCACTCTTCGAAGGAAGTTAATGAGTCTTATTAAAATGGTAACCATAAAGGATGTCGTTATTAAACATTATTTTTCAGCTCAACTGAAATGCCGTAACTTCCATTATTTTTTTCTGTCAAAACAAACCCATATTGCATATTCATTTTGAAAGAAGTGTGTTCTACTACTACTCTCCTTTAAACGTACGTTAAAAAACAAGCGAGTTCACCCACTGTATCACACACCGAAAACAGTGTGATGCAAACTGCAAAGAGGCGGCGTTGGCTAGTGCTGCTTCCGGTGCAGCTGAGGTGATGAAATAAAATTTCTCTCATTTTCTACAACATACATGATACGAGATTTTCAAATGAGAACATTTTCTTTTAATTTTGACACTTCACGGAAAAAACTAAAACAGAGGCCACACAGAGCCCTTTAGTTTGCAATTTGCGAAAAAGGCCCCATCCCTTATGAAACGTGACGCTCCCACCGTGTGCGACTTGTGTGTGGAGGCGCTGCTCTAAAAAATCCCTCTTGGGAAATGGGCCGGCAAGTCCGGTCAGAGTAATACACCTGTGACTTTGAAGGCTTATCAGATGCCACGGCGCAGGACTTAACAACTGTGGAAAATGATTACAGCAACAATAGTTTTATCCTCCGTGGCGACAATAACCGGGTAAAGAGTAGAAATACAGAAAATGGGGGAGATGCACACCCATTCTAGTGAGCTACGCTCTCACGGGCAGAGGAAAAAAGAGAGAATAGGAAATCTGCTCATTCATAACTCTGATGCATTTATTACGACTAATAAAGATCGACCAGTCGTGCCGGTGTTAAAGTATTAGAACTGTAGCAACTAGAGCCCGGCCGATATATCGGACAACTGATTTGAGCCTTCAAATGTGCATTTATGTTTAGATTTTATGTAAAATAAATGTTTGTTATATGTTCTATGTATCTGGTTGTATTTGTATTTTCAATTTATAGTTATTTGTGATAAAGTTGATGGTTAAACTAAAATATCAAGCCTCAATTAATGTCTTTGTATTCAAGGTTTGATAATTACATATTAGGAATCATTGACCGGTTTTAAAAAAAAAAAAGAATAAAAGAAAAGAAACACACATATATATCAGCCAAGTATCTGTATCGGGATCCTTGTACTCCCAAATATCGGTATCGGCCCCCAAAAATCCATATTGGTCGGACTCTGATAGCAACAACTGAGCATGGTTAAACTTTTGTGTACATGATTTGTTTTGTTTTTTATCGCAGTGCTTCCAAGCATTTGTAGCATCAACACTCATTGAAATAAATGAAAGACCTTTATTCTTTCAGTATGTGTGCCAGAGGACTTACAGTATACGCTGGTCTGCACCCTCCCCGTGTAAAAATGGGGGTCAGCAGTGACACAGTTCCTGAGCTACCATCACTACAATACTGTATATACTGAGAAATTGATTGGTAAATAAAATTCAGACTCGACTCATGACACCATTATGAAACATTTCCATTAGCACGTAATTCCTTTCACACAACTATTTTTTAATCAAAGTGCCTTTGATAGAACTGGACTCGTTCTACCTATTTGGTTAAGGGTGCACTGAAAAAACAATCACATCTGTTCTCTGACATTTTAACTGACCTGGCTGGCACACACACGCACGCACGCACGCACACACACACACACACACACACACACACACACACACACACACACACACACACACACACACACACGTTACATACTATAAGGTCTTTTTCAGTCCCTCATCATCAGGTTTAATTCAGCAGGGTAGACAAACTGCACAGGAGCTACTGTAATAATTTCTTTTATCTGTATCTTGACCTGTTTATAGCTGGACCCCTTCATCTGGCCAGGACAGAGCGGAGGACAGTGTGTTCAAGAGATCTGTACCGAGGTGAGTCCTCTTATCAGCGGTTAGATACAAGCCTTACAGCTGCCGTCATTAGATCAGCTGTGAACGTATCATGTTTAATAATAACAGTAATTTGATAGGAGGGAACGGCCAGTGCTGCCGCACCACAGAGGAGGTGTGTTTGAAATGAGGATGAAATTAGGGGGAAGGCTGAGCTCACGTCGGCTTCAGAAGAGTCCAGAAGAACGGGTTTCTGGAGCTCTTCAGATTCAAGTGCATCTGTGTCGTCTCGCAGTTTTCTGTCATGCTTTATCTCTGTAAACCCATTTCATTCATTTAATCCTTCACCAAAATGTTTTTCTATGCAAGCCAGCTGTTGCCTTTATACTTGTTGTCGTGCTACACGTCCCTGCTCGAGACCTGGAGCGCTCTGTTTCAAGAAACTCTCGAAATCGATGACATGCGATGCAGCAAACTCAACTTGATAAATGATCCATGTTGCTGTAATGAAAATGATTTTTTTCTCTTTTTTTCTTGTGCCTACGCTTTCATTCTTCTCTGATGGAGACATGGATGAATTGGATGAGCGTAGCACATCTCCAAGGGCAGGGAGATAAATATTATGCCTGACTTCCCCTCCGCCATGTCACTTCCAGTCCGGTTACCGGCTGAAAAAGCAATTGTTTCACTCTTCAGTCTTGACCGCGAGACATGCGCTCTTTCAAATTAAACCTTCAAGGTCCCAAAGTCATTTATATTTTGTCAAAACGGAGGCAGAATGGAATTTTCGGGCGAAAACAACAATAAATTCACCGTGGATGCGAGAAATCACAATGAAATTCTCAATGTCTTAGCAAGTGATCGTTGTTTGCCTGTGGAGCAGAATAATATCCAGGATGCTCAATCCATTCAAAGCCCTAAAATGTGGAACTAATCTCCCTCAAAAGACTACCATTTGCCGTCATTGTTTCCTGTCTTCCCCAAGTGCGAGATACACTGACTTGTGCGTCCGTGGGGAAAGTCAACGAGTGCGAGTATCCCCCTCCACCTCCGACGCTTCGAGGCTTGAGTGGATCTTGATTCCGCTGATAGCGCGGAGAAGCCTCCTTGAGTTGTTTGCAAAGTGTGGACCTTGAGAAGAAAACAGCTTTGCCAAAAATCCTCTCGTGGCCCCGGAAGACCACGGCACAGTGCTCAGTAGAAAAACAAAGATGTTATAAGCTAGCTTAGCTATTATCGCGCCTCCGCACTACATCTCCCCTGACACTTCATTCAAATCAAGTCTCTGCTTATTTGAGGGTTTTATTTATTTATTTATTATGTTTTTTTTCTTCCCTTTTCCAAAGCAAAAAAACCAAAAAATTCACTAACAGGATTATTTGTGGAAGAACTACTATAATTAGCAATGCTCTTGCCTCCATAACTCAGGCAAACAAGAGTGGTGTCTTCCTTGAATCCCACATTTCTGTAATTTAAATGAGAGGGACAAAAGGTTTCATGTGTGTCAAACTGACAAAAGAGGAGAAGGAGGCGTGAGGTAGAAAGGCTACAGTAGAGGGTCACGGTCAGACTTGGTCAATGGCCAGAAGCTAAAAGGAACTAATAATGACCCTGAAGGACTTATTGATTTTCCTAATAAATGAATCTACAGTGTATGGTTTAATTTAAAAACAAAGCAGTCTCATCTCCGTGTCTACTAACACACCCGACAACATATATCACATGACCGTTCACGTAATGTACATTGGGCATGCACGCGTGAAACAGGAAGTAGATTGTCTATTTGCAGTTGGTTGCTATAGTTGCAGAAAATGCTACAAACGGGTAAAAAGTAAAACCAGTGACTGATTAGAATCTATCAGGAAGGGAATGCTGGTGACTGCATTTCTTTTTACCGTCTGCCCATGCCAATTCACATCGACCCTGAGTTTGACGTCTCCGTTTCAGTTTTAAAGGTGAAAACGCAGCACTGTGGATTTAGCCCCAAAGTTGCACTTAACGTGTGGTTACAGTTATATTAATTTGCAACTCTGTGACAAGATGCAAAACTTTAGTTTCTTGCATAAAAGCTAGATTAGCGCTACCGCCGTCTGCTAGCTCGACTCCCAAACACTCATACTGCCAGCCTAGCTTCGCAAAGGACAACGCTACTTCCTGCAACGGCAGGAAATGTTGGAGCAGGACGTAAATCGTGAGCTGCTGAATTTTCCAATTTCATTCTGCATCATTAGGAGCATCATACCTGAACTGATCATTTTAGCCGCGTGGAGGCCGAGGAAACACTGACACCTGCAGGTTTAATGTATATATTCTATGATTGTATCAACAGCACAAATTGCTTATGCTAATCTCAGTGGCATCTCACAGTGCTTGGATTGAATTAATGGAAAAGTTATAGTCCCAGTTTACTTTGTTACCAGTAAGCTTTCCAATTACATCAGTAGTGTTTTCTCAGTCTTTCTCCTCAGTGCATCGCACTTGCAACAGTGCGATGGTTCCCTGAAGGGAGACGCCAGCTGCCACCGCATACAAGAGTGTTGACACAAACAATACTTTGACAGAATCATGAATTTGATGAATGATGTGGTTTGATTGGAGGTAAAATGGCTGAAAGATCACCTGGTTCTTCAAAAGAACACCTGTGAGGTAGTGGAAACAGGTGGAGAAAACAATAAAAATGCCACAGCTATAACAGTGTAATGTGCTGAGGCTTACAAACAGGCAACCAAATTAAAATGCTCATTTCAAGAAACCTAAATTCATATCAATGAATCATAAAATATGCACATACATGCAAAAACAAAGCTGGAATTATGAGGTAGTAGATAAGAGTGCAATGGGTTAACGTGTACAAAACACTTCAAAAGCATGTTATGCTTCAATTGGGATGTAAGGATAAACCCCGTCGTTCCAGTCGTCCAGATTGGATTTATTATTTAAATTTTAATTTGATTTCCTTAAGATCAAGAGACCTTGTTTGTTCAAAATGGAAGACAAAAAAATGCCTTTTGAAAAACAATCATGCCGTATTGCACAGATTTGTAGACAGCGGTTTAAATGAACCAACGAGTCCTCCTGTTATCCTGAACAAAGAGCGTGATCCCGCTATCAGACAGTTCATTCATGTCTTCTCAATGCCTGAAAGACAAAGTGGGTAGCACAACAAATTCATTTTGAGCAGTGCTAAAACATGATCGGCATCTGTATCAGAGTGCGGTCTTTTTGCCAAGATTAATTATATTCATTATGCGACACACTGCATACAAATGACCTTGTTTACTGTTCATACATTTGCTGATTTTGAATATTGTGCACTGAAGAGGATTGTTAAGACATTCGATCGCCGAGCACTTTATTAGGAACACCACACTATACCACACTCAACCCTGCCCGTTGTTTTTGAATATGTCTTTGGTTTTAATGGGTCTCTCTGTTTTTAAATGAATGACTGAACTCTGGAGAACGGTATTTCGCTCCCATGTGTGCTCAGTGTATATCATGGAAGTGACAATGAATCTGATTCTGATTCTGTTGCTAAATACTGAGGAGTTCCTGCTTTTGCTCTGGCTTCCACAAGATGTGGGAAACTGTAATATATTAAAAAATTTTAATTTTTAAAGCGCTTTTCATGAACCCAAAGCCCTTTCAGATTCTGACTATCACTTTATTGGTGATCTACTGGATTCGGAGCTGCTGACGGTTTAGGCCACTGAAGTTCATGAAACCAGTTTGAGATGACCTTTGATTCGTGGCATCATTATTATGCTGGAAGTAGCCATTAGAAGATGGTAATCTGTGGTTATAAAGGGATGCACACATAGTCAGCATAATACTCAGATAGACTGTGAAGTCCAAGCCATGATTGGTATGAAAGGACCAACTATGATAAGAAAACATTTCCCCACAACATTACACCACGACCACTGTAGAACTGTTCACTTGATGCCAAATTCGAGCCTGCCATCCGCAGCCTCAGCAAAGATTCCAGAGTCACCAGACCTGGCTACGTTTCACCAATCTGTAACATTAAGTTGTGTCTGTGCAGGACATCTGAAAGTGAGCTACTTCGTTGATTTCAGTTGAAACAGTCAGTTCATTCTTATTCTTACTTACACTCCTGCAGCTGTGCAAGTGTCTCCTGGCGCAAGCAATGCTTCTATGGATTGCTGCGCCCTCTTTGTGTAGGATCGCTGCCAAATCCGCTTTATGAAAGAGCACATCTCAAATTCAGAAATAAAATCTCACCCAAGTCATGCTTGTTACCAAAGTATGCATACTAAACTGTATGTTTCAGCTTTAAAGGAGGAATTTAATTTGATAATACTGGTGTATTTACATCCAGTGTAGAGGAGATAATTCTGATTTATGGATAAGTTGAAACCGAGGGCATTCATTTTGTTTTTACTATAATCTAATACATGCTAATATGCAAGCTACTCATGCTCATGACATTGATGTTTAGTTGTGACAAACAACCACATCCTGTATATCAACATAAGACAGAAAAATGAATTCATACCATATTTATACCATCATTCTGAAGTTGGGGAAAACACAACACAAACCCAGTTGTAACAGAGATCAAGATTTAGGGGGATTATTGGATTCATCAAGCATTGTTTGTTTTTTATTTTATGATATGAGAAATTGAGTTCCTGTCTACAGATTCTAAAGCCACAAAAAAAAGTGTTTTTGTGAGTTTATTTCGGCAAAGACACACACCCTTTACAGCTTTAAAGGAAATACAGTCCCACAAAGAAATACATCTGTATGAAAGTTGCCATAATGCTTTGACTGCAAATGTGTTACTGTCACTGTTTGTGTAGGGAGTGTATAAACAGACATATGCAGCGTTGATAACCCACTGTAGCTGCAACATGAACCTAATAGCAAATCATAATATCCTTACAATCCCTAGTTGCTGTGCTCGGTTGTGCTGTTTTTGTTCATATTGTCATCTCTGTCTTTTCAATGACTTTTGACCAAGTGTATTCTGTAAAAAATTAGGATTTTCAAACTCAATTTAATAAGTTAAGACGAAGCCGGGTTTAGACAGAGCACAGGTAAAAGCTTCTGGGCTTTCCAAGGTAATAGGACTGCATGTTTTTATTGAGACCAGCAGAATAAATGACTCAAAGTTGCATTGCAATATATTTACAGTACATTAATCGCCTGGTTCTTGGTTGTAATACTGAAGTTGTTTTTAGAAATCCTGTGGTCGGTCATTCTTACCAACAGACATGTATTAAACTTAAGACTTAAGAGCAGGTCTTGGTTTGGATTGATAGAGATGCAACATACATCCGTTAGACATGGCCCACTATTCATTTTTGAGTAACAATTAATGTTGTTGTATATTTTTTTGGTAATGTTTACTTATGCTAACCCTTAAAGACCATTTAACAGAAGGGCCTTTTATCCAGACAAAGCACCCCCATGTAATTTAATGCACCTCCATTGACACTTAGCCACATACATGCATCTCCACTGGCCAGATCACACATCTGATTGCAATCTGTTGTGGTTTCTCTAGAGAGCTACATGCAAATCAGGGTCAACCGTGTTCCTGCCGAAGAGGGCCACTCGGTCAATGGTAGAATAACATGTGCAGTTTATTCGATTAGTTGCAACAATTAAAAGTCAGGAAATACTGCTACAAAAAAACAAAAAATGGTCGCGGTCAAGGCTGATGGAACCAGGATCGTTAGGTCAATCATCTATTGTCTCACGAACGCGAGCGCTGACAGTGGGGGGTCCAGTCTTCGGATTTTCATCGTTCTATCGCACTGTACACTGTTCACGTTACAGCCCTTTACTTAGTTTAAAAATGTCTATTTTAGGTATTTAGATGGTTTGTTGGTGAAGTAGCGTTGATCACTTTGATGGGGGGAGGAAAACAATTCTGCAGATGTGGGCAATATGTAAGCCAGAAAGGGGGAAAATCCCACTAAGCAAATCGCACCCTGGGTGTAAAAAAAGTTTTATACATATCAATGCTCTCTCACGCGCACAGATCATCCAGTGATCAAAGAGACGAGATCACGGATCATGTTGATGTCACAGCAGCTCCTTCTCCGTGAGAAGTATGTGTTGAAACTGGCTGATTTCCACCCAACTTAAGCTGCCATTACCACCGAACAGATCCACAGTCTGACCCTTCGAGCGGATATTTCCACAGACTGTAGTTACCAGGGTAGCAACGCTCACTACAGTCAGCTGAAGTTGCTTAGGTATGCGTGTTGGAGTCGAGATACTGCTGCTTTGACACCTTTTGACATCTGTCTGAAAAGCGTCTCAACCTCCTGTGATAGTTTAAGTAACCAGATTCGTTTGCCCAGCTGCAGGGGCATTTTATGCACTTAGTAATGAATGCAATGTCAACCGCACAAGTGTCTATTAAGATTGCCGTGGATGTTTTAGTATTTGCACTGTACGCATTTGATTCCATACGCTCCTATTGTTGAGAATCCTTTCAGTCCCAGAGTTGGTGTATAGATTACAGTACAGCCGGCTGCTAATTCACTTCGAATGGCAGGACAAGTTTTTCATAAGACGACTATAATAGTGGTCAACATTTTTTTAAAGTGCTCCTTTGCACATCATGACTGCTGCTCCAAGTGTCCATATCTGTGATTTCTTCATATTGAGCTCCGACTGTGGCTGGATGGATCCACTGTCCTTGCATTACACCAGTGACTATAAAATATTAATACGTGTGGTGCATCCTTTTGTATTTGAGAGTAATATTCAGAACTAGCCAGGTGCTTGCCTTACTCTTTAATACTTCCTACAACCTGCGCAGCGTCTGTAGTGAAACGACGGGCTGAAGGGACCTTAACTTTCTGTATTCGTATCCGTCCAGAACTGTTACCACACCAGTCCTCTGCCTTGCCTCTCCGCACTAGAGGAAAGAAAAAAGGAAAAAAAAAAATCAAAGAGGGTATTAGGCAGCAGGGTTATTCCCGACACTTTGCTGGAGGCTGGCGTTAATCTGTGCGTTTTGGAGAAACGAGTTTAGTTAAGCATTTTAATGGCCCTAGCCCTGTGATAATTAGGCCTGCCCTGGAGGGAGCTCCAGTTGAGCCACTTGGGCCTTGAAATGGAGCCAGGGAACTAAAGCCCTGCGTGCACACAATGATCCTGAACTAATTCCCTGAGTAAATATTTTCTCCCTTTCACAGCGCTGCCTCTTTCTCTTTAAAGTTGTAAAAGGGCCCGTTTCCCCTTTTTCCTCTCACTTTTTTTTTCTACGCTCCCTCCCCTTTGTGGATATTTTTAGAAAGATGCACTTGGAGCAGTTTTACAGAGATTTTATTCTTTTCTTTTCTTTCTTTTCTTTCTTTCTTTCTTTCTGTCTTTCTTTCATTCAATAGAGCTCCAGCAACACAGTTTTTCTTAACACTACTTCTACATGTATTTTTACACAATCACCGAGCAGCTTGGAGACAGGGCCTCTGTTGTGTCTTGTTTTGACTGGCGTGGCCCTTGACCCCGGGGCCCGCGGAGGGGCCCTCTGACTGACTGATCCCATCATCCTAAAGGGGATAGGACGTTTCCCAACAGTGTGCCGAGCGCTTCCCTTCCTGTCTGCGTCTGGGGCTCCCACAACACCCGAGAAACCCCTGAGCTACAACTGCCATTGTTTCTCGGCACAAAAGACAGACAGCACATTAAAAGTCCTCTGTGTCGTCCGGAACCCGCATTAGTCTTTGTCAACAGGAGAATCAAAAGCGAGCACGGGCTCCGACAATTAGATATGAAAAAATATATTCATGAACATCAGAGACATGCAGTAATAAGTCTATTAATGAGAAATCAATGCACAATTCCTGATTTGTTTTTGAATGAAGGTGACAGGCTTTGTTATTTTTTTGTTTTTGTTTTCCCTCCCACGTTTTAATTAGAGCTCGTGATATGGGCTGAACACATCCTGCCATTAAGTTGTCAATCTACAAGTTTGTGTCTGGGTGATAAAGTTCGCCGGCTTTCAGAGTGGTTGTTAGGATGATGTTTTGACTGACACGTGGCCCTCGAGCTACAGAAGTCAGCGTCCAGGTTTCCCAGGGACACTACTTGTTTGGCTCAGGGAACCTTTGTGAGAAGTATCTTCATCTCACTGCTGCTCAGTCAGCCCATTTCTCCAGGCCACAGTGTCAGGCATCATTTATCTCTGACAGTGAAGCTGTCTAGAGTGTGTGTGCGCGTGTGTGTGTGTGTGCGCGTGTGTGTGTGTCTGTCTGCATGTTGTGTTTGTGTACGCGGGCGTCGCCTGTGTCTCTTGCACTGGCTGGGCGTGCGTCGTCATGTGTCACACGGGTGTCCCAAGGACAATCTGCGGAGCGGGCTGCGGCGGAGCGAGCGGAGAAGATGGATGTTTTCTGAACATATAGGAGAATGTCATTAAAGCTCTACCTTCGCTGCACTTGATTGATTCGCTGAATCACGTTCGCCGGATGTTAACATAAAACCCGCAAATGGCTTCAATTTAAATATGTTACTTATCAACACTCCACAGTCCATCAACGAGGAAAAAAAAGAAAAAGAAAAAATCCACCGGAAGCTTTAATTTAATGGGAAGTGTGCAATTTTTCATTATTACAGTAATTAGATGATATTAATTGCCAAACATCTGTCAACTTAGCTGACGTGTGACGGCTGGCCGGCTGAGTAATGTACACGTTAGTGCAACGGCCACGACACCGTGTGGGATTCTAACCTTTAATTCAGAGGTTTGCAGGACACAGGGAGTGTCGAAGCAAACGCCCTGCGTGAAAGAGAAGGGTGTGTGCTGTACCTGTTCTAAAAATAACAGGACGTCTGTTGTGATAGTTCCTCCTGCTCTGCTGTAACACGTCCTGGAGCCAATTGTAGCTGCTTACCTCCAGTTATTAAACTTAAATGTAAACACACACACGCTAAACACACATTTATAGATTCAATGTGACTTGCGCTTTCTCATGATGTCCTCTCTTCTTTTTTTTTACCTACAGTGTCCATACATATGTTTAGAAATCATAGTAAAAACTAGGGATGTCCTAATCCAGTATTCCTTGATTCTACTTAGCCTTGAACAACATTCCAGCATCATATTGTTATGTTCATTTGTTATTATTTAATTAACAGTTTACAGTTCAATTAGTTTTTTGCTTGTTTAACGGTGCTGGCCATTAAAAAAATTCTGCCAAATGTTCTGTGAGAAATAAAACAGCAGTATTCCATAACTCAGTCATGTTGCTGGCTATGTGTGTCTTCCTTTGGGGGAGTTGATTATTTGTTTCACAGTTGAGTGTGAGGTTTTAGACGTCTAGGTTAAGCAAAGTGCATCCTGAACAATGCATTATTAATATTTTATTTTACGAGTGGGATAAAGATAGTATGAGATTAGTATTTGATCGGTATTGGCAGATACTCAAGGTTGCAGGATCGGTATCGGATCGGACACGAAAAAGTGGTATTGTGCCATCCCTAGTAAAAACAAGTTGGTTTTTTAAATATGTTATGGGTTATGAGTGATAACTGTCTGAACAACAACTGGTGCATTGCGAATGGAAGCTAATTCAATATACTTTTTTTAATGGTGCCAATTTGCCCAAAAAAATGTAAAGAAATCTACTTTAAACAACCAAAGATAACCTCTCTTTTCTAAACATACATGCTCCCATATTGTCCCAGTTATTAGCCCGACTCTTCGCCTTGTACCTCTCTCTCTCTTTTGTCCCCCACTTCCTCTTCAGTCCCCTCCATCGCTCTTTGCACGTCCTCCGCAACCTGCCTCTTTGTCCCGTCTCGAGGCCGCAGCCAGTCATGGGCTCGGGGGCCCGTGCTCCTGGCAGCCGCTGACCCTTTGTGCCACCTTTATCACAGGACTTCTTCACCGTGGGCTACTTAACCACAGCGCTAACTGCAGGTCCTGCGGGTCTCTGTGATTGTGCTCTGCATTGAGCAGAGAGATGAGGATTAACACCGACACTCGATAAAGGGGTCAGAGGTGTGCAGTGATTATTTGTGTGTGTGTATTACGGGAATGAGAGAGACAGGGAGAGAGTGTGTGTGTGCAAGGTAAGCCCGTCTCTCTCTCTCTCTGTGTGTGTGTGTGTGTGTGTGTGTGTGGCTCTCACAGGGTAGAGGATGAAGCAGGTGGAATGGGGTTGGGGACATGGCTGCAAGGTTGAGGTGAAATAGATGGATAAGGTTAGCTGAGTTATCAGACAGGAGCATCACAATCAAGCTGTCAGCTCAATGCCTCCCTCTCTCTGCTCTCTCCCTCTTTTTGATAAACAGAGGAATAGGATTACAATTTGGACTGGTCCCGGGGCAGCGAGGAAGCCTGCCCTGCCTTTCAGCTGCATTCTCTGCTCCATGAAAGGAGCACAAGAAAGGCACAAATCTGCCAGACAGGGCTCTCTGGGTGGGTGGGTATGTTGGGGGGGGGGGGGGGGGGGGGGGGGGGGGGGGGGGGGGGGGGGGGGGGGGGGGGGGGGGGGGGGGGGGGTCCTGGTGGAAGAGGGAAGGAGGGATTTTTGCCAGAGAACAAGGTGTGGAGGTTGTCTCCTCGTAGATTGTTTTTTTTTTTTATATATATATATATAAATCCAAAGGATTTATTAAGTGTCTTTGATCAAAATTAAGATATTATAATTTCTCAATTACTGACTTGTTATTTAACCATCCATCCATCCATCCAAAAGCTTGGTTTTGAGGTCACTGAGATTCCTGCCTCCTCACTATAAATCAATGGAGTGCACTAATTTTTGGGATGCTCACAGCATTGGGAGAACACAAATTCATTGGTTTTAATAATCCAATAATATAATGTTGAATTATTCCATGGACAAATCTTTCGGCATGATAATACTTTCTTTCCAGAATAAAAATAAATTTGAAATGAACTGAAAAATGTACAATGTATCATATTATTAGAAGAATCTTTATTTATCTTTTCACAATTCTAAATTTTGAAGGAGAGGCACAACATAGATACAATACAAATAAATAGTTCAAATGTCTTTCAGGGATGATAATGTCCATAAAAAGCATGATCCAAGGAAGAATCTGGCTTTCATCCAGAGTTCTCCTCCTTCTCCTTAAGTACCATTTGCAATGCAGGAATTTAAAGTGTAATGGAGTATTTATATATTGTGCTATTGTAACTTTCGAGTATAAAGTCAAGTAAAACCACTCCCTGTAATAAACAAATAGAATAACAGTTAACATTGTTGCATTTATAGATAAAGCCAAGTAAATGAGAGTTAATAAGAATAATATGAATAATAATCATAAGAATTTTAAAAACCTCCCTGAAATGAATCCATGAAAAGCGTCATAAACCACAGTTGAAACAGAAATTGTTAAACATGAAATATCAACAGTATTTTTGTTGTGGGTTTTATCTTCTGTCCACTTTTTTCCTTTGTTCTTTCTTAGACACAGCTGGATATCAGAAATACTATTTACAACTAAAAAAGTATTAACAAATCAACAACAAAACACAAAACATAAGGGGGCAGGGTTGCGCAAGCATGTCGTGGGTTATTTTGATTGGATCATATTTAGGTTCAGGCACCTTGTCAGTTGCATCTCTCTCCCATGACCTTTGACCTCCTCAAACAAACATGCAACTCACCCCACTACTGGTGCTACTATACATACAGCCGAAAGAGGCCGATAAAAAAAGATGGTTGATATCCATAACCGCCAGAACTTTACTTCCCCTCCTTCGCCACGAAGGCTATGTTGAGACCCAACACTTGCTATCACTTGCTATCTTGATTTACACACGCTTCTCTCACCGTGACAACACTGTTTCGGTAGCAATGGACAAATGGACATCCATCAGAGGTCAGTTGGCAAGCTCACTTCCTCCATGTCAATCAAGTCCAAAATTCTACTGATCCATCACAATGCCTTCATCACCGCTCAAACACAAACTGGGCCTTATGGGCTTCACAGCAACGACCGAACACACACACACACACACACACACACACACACACACACACTGTAATACTGCAGTACACGACCACGTCCATGAGTTCTGCACACTGGTCGGCCTGTTTTGGCTGAAGGTCGTGGGAAAACTGTCAGAGGACGAGAAGCTCACATCGACTCTAGGAGACACTCTGATCCCTCTCCATAACACCCGTTCACGTTGATCTGGGCGGCCTCGCTCACTCGGACCCTCCCAACTCCAATATGAAATATCACACGCATTAATATTAATTAGACGGCAGTGTAAAAGTAATGCACATTGTTCCTGTAACAAAAGCCTGTGTTGTGGTTGTTTTGTCCACTTTGTTCGGGACACAAAAGGCCGACTGTTCCTCCGTTTCCCCCGTGTCGAGCGTTCGGAGAGATTCTTTTTAAATCTGCGGAGAGTGCAAGAAATAATGTTGGGACAGCGACCAGTGCAGCAGGGCAATTAAGACAAATTAATTATGGCGGGGGCAGTGCGAGCGGAGCCCAGCTAAAGCGTGAACTCGCAGAGGCGCCTGAGCCACGTGTAGGGGCTCTCGAAAGAAAAAGGGGCCGTGGCGCTCGTCCGTTTGCTCTCGCGTTATCTACAAGGGGAGGAAAACTCGCTCGGTTACACCGACGCGAAGAGCACCCGGGTCTTTGGACTGTACAGTCACAGCGAGAGCGGCCGTGCGCTGTTCCGCCCTGGCGAATGCATGGCTGAGCAGGAATTAAAATGCTCCCCCTAGCCAGGTTGCTTCACCACAAAGATTGGTCCATTGCAGGCGCTGACCCGATTTCATCCCGCTCATCTGCATGTACATAAATTCCCTTTTTCCTGAGAACTGCTCACTGAAATATATCTATTATTCTTCCCCTCGTTCCCTCGTTCCTTCGCCATTTTAGTGGCCAGGGAGCTGAGTGACCTCCTTTTTTGGGGGGGGGACTCTGTCTTGTCTGGAGTGCTGCCGAGGTGTGCCATCTCTATGTGGGACAGGGAAAATCGCTCGGAGTTAGTCTGCTCATGCACATTTCCATATTTGTATTTTTTTTTCAATTTGTTGGTAGATATTTATATTCCTCCATCTGCTGTATTTGTGTGGGGGTGGGCACAGTTTAACGCCCCCCCCCCCCCCCCCCCCCCCCCTTTGCACCCTACCTCTCAAGCACTGAATCAAACTAATCAATTAGCGTTGTGTAGAAGTAGCTTTAGATTACCACGCGCACGTGTTCCTTTGTTCCTGGAGAGGGAAAACTTGTTTGGCAGCGCCAACTCGGTTGCAGCGACAATCGCTTTTGTTCAAATAGGATCAGAAACAGGAAGAGAATCGTGAAACATCTCATCGTAATCTCAGGCAACAAGTGAAAACATCCCCCCAAAAACCTGTATGAGCAGAGACACTGACACAGATCCATGTTCTATTCTTTTGTTTAAAAAAAAAAAAAGCCAACCAAATCCCTCTTTTCCTCCTTTCTCAGCCATAATATGGCTTCCAAGCGAGGTCCAGCCAGAAATCTTGCCGCATGGCCGTGAAATAAAGGAAGTGCTGCCATGCCCGACTATGCCAGTGAATAAAGCCAAAGCAAATTGCTCTGGGAGAGTTTGGTCCAATTGGATGCCATCCCTTGGTATGTAATTCCCGTGGCACGCGGTTGGCAACGGCGTCGCACGCCTCAATCAGGTGTGGGGGCCTGGAGGAGGCCCCGGCTCATTTGCATGTCCAAGTATGAGGGGAATTCCTCTTAGGAAGGAGCCAGGCTTTGATGTGGGCATTCCCACTTGGATTACGGGACTAAAATAGACAGTAATGGATCAGTGAAGTCATTCATCAACCAGTGTGTGGCTAGCCCAGTCCTCCTTCACCTTCTCAACCGCCGCCCGGCTTCAAAGATACGGCCGTCCGCCGAGCCCTCCTCGCCAGGATACCGGCGCGGAATGAGCCGGGAAGTGATGGCATTAATGCGAGATCGGTTTGACGATCCATCACCGCTGTAAGGTCACTTCTGCGTGGTGCGGGCAGAATTGGGACACGTACTTAGTATTGCTTTCCCCAAAAAAGTAGAAAAATGTGTCATTTTGCTAGTTTCATTTTAATACAGGGACTCAATTTTAACCTTAGAAAATAGACTTCAGACTTTCCATTTCTAGCCAGAGAGCCAAAATAAAACGGGTTCTGCTGCAAAAGTGAGAAAATCCACTTCAAAAGGACATTTGTGATGACACAAGTAACAATAATGTAACATTGTTGCCTTTTTAAAACTTTTTTTTTTTTTTTTTTACAATTTCATCATTTCGTAGTGTATTATTTTTTATTGTCCTTTAACGTGCACCATTTCTGAGAAGCTCAGGTGTGTCGCACGTTCGACGTCGCCAGCTTGACAGAATTTGCTCGTCCGTGTTCAAAGATTTCATAGAAAAAGGGAGAACATTTGACTTATTGTACACATGCTGCTGTGCTGGAGATAGTTTGAGATGGTTTTTACTATTCTATTAGCGAGTGCTGTAGTTCACAGTTATCTCTTTTGTGGATATTAATCCTCAGGTACCTGTACACATTAACGTTTTTTTTGGTGGCAACCGTAGCTTCAGAAACAACATCGATAACAATATCATTGCCTAAAACCCTAGAAAGAGAATAACACACACTAACTACATTGAGATTCATGTATCTGTCTTTGATTACATATTCAATTCTTTGGGTTGTGGTCAACCAAAGGAAATCTTTGTCAACTGAAAATCGACCAGTCGGTCGCGAGGACAAAAATCTGCAGGATATCTCCGGATGAACTCTTCTTGGTAGCCTTGTGAGTCTAAACTGATTACGAACAAACACAAAAATATATCAAATATCAATATTAGTCCTTCACTGTGAGACTGGGATGGTAAACCAAACGTATGAGATGCTGAAATGCCGCATAGATTTCGACAAACTGTAGTTGTAGCGTCACACACAGTCAATTTAACCCAGTGGTATTTTACTAAATATTAATAGCAGTGGCATCTCACAGAAATGTTGGAAATTGAAAAATAATCTGCAACTAAACGCGTCCCATTCTGCCTCAGAACGTGGACATGGCTCCACATCATTTACCTCTCTTTGTATTGACTCCCTTGACTCTCCACACAAAATGCGCGCGCGGGGTCATGACAGTCGACATGCGGACGGCCCCTTATTTAACATCCGCAGCACATGAATGGTTCACAGCGGCGGAGCTGTTCTCCGCGTTGTGACGCGCGCGCGTGGGGACCAAACACACGAGTGTGCGGCTTTTCACTCGCTTTCACTTAAAGTTTCAATAAATTAGGTGAGAGATGGTTAAGGGCCCACTCCTCGTCTCGGTGTCTTCACTTGATAAGCCAACATTATTACGCATTAGCATGTTGGAAGTCACTTTCAAAAGCGATGCAATTAACCTGCGATGAATGGAGGTTATGTTTCTTGTTCATTCCTAATTCATTCTGAATTTTAACTGTAACTACAGCTTCTTCTTCTTTTTTTTTTAAATTCTCTCATCTCAAAGTAACCCCGCCGGTCCGATCTCAGCTTCTGTGGACGTACTGTAAATCCGCCTGCTTTCCGTACAGTCACAAGTCACCGGAAGAGTTTTATCACCCCGGCTGTCTATCCATACCACAACAGGTAAACTGCGAGAGGACGGTTGTAGAAGAATGAAGGAGAGGGAGAGATACGGCAGGCGAGAGATAAACAGTTTGACCTTCTGTTTCTGCCAATTTCCAGCGGCCGCCCCCCCCCCCCCCCCCCCCCCCCCCCCCCCCCCCCCCCCTCAGCCTTCTCTCTCCCTCTTTCGCCCTCAGCCTTGTGTCGGACGAATCCTTTTTCGGAGGGATAAATAGCACTGCTGTGCTTTGATAGCCCCAGTCCCAAACAGCAGCCACCGATAAATAAAAGGAACTTTCTCCATTTATCTCTGTGAGAAAGAAGTTCCTATTAGGGTCCCCATAGCCACGGGGCCTTTCCCTCCTTCACTGCACAGCTTTGTAGATTGCCTGCTTGGTTTAAGGTGCTATTGAGTGCTCACCAGGACAATTACATGCCAGGACCCCCCTCCGGAAATGTCCCTCCCCTCCACTTCCCCGCGCCCGCTCCTGTACCTCTGTGCCCGTGTTGCACGAGATGCTATCCGCGATATTGCTTGATGGGAATAGTGTGTGCGGCGCGTCGTGTAATTGCGTGTGCGTGTGTGTGTGTGTGTGTGTGTGTGTGTGTGTGTGTGTGAGCGCCCTGCTGGAAGAGGGGACAGAGGGGGTAGACTGATAATGGCCCTCTGAATGGTGTGGAATAAAGTATCATTGCTTAGTGCCTGGAGTCAGACAGTGATGCTAATGCAAATGGTTTTTACCCCCGCCTCTCTGTCTGGTGTAACGATAGCCCCACAAACAGTATGTATGGAGAAACAGAGCGGAGGAGCTGTATAAATAAAAATAGGGCACACCTTGGTGAAAATGACTTTTTGTGTTGCCTTCAGGGAACTTAAGACACACCTTTACACTTTCCCTCGGGGCCTCCTCTATTTCTTACTTCTCTTGATATATATATTTTTTTTTATATCATTTGATAACATATAAAGTGGTGATTTCTGCGAGGAGCAATACAGCAGTAGGGGGAGAGAGAAAAAAAGAAGAAAAAGAATCACGCAGGTTTTTTTTTTTTGAAAGACTTGGCCCGAGAGCCGAGCATGTCAATCTCATTTCCAACAGCCTCACAAAATCAAGGTGTTTTTTTTTTCCAACTCATATAATGAGATGTGTGTGTTGGTCCGAGCGTGCAGAAGTCCAGGGCTTCACCTTGAGAAGATATTGATATTTTTCCCCGGCGCATTGTTAAATCATAAACGGCCCAATTGGATGACACCGGCCGTGCCTTTCAACAAAAAACGCTGCGTCTCGCCAGAGGAATAGTGGCACAAGGAAACATGAAGAGTCTCGAGCCATTGTTTGCCTCTCAGCCCCCGAGTCTCTGAGCGAAAAGTATCGTGACGATTGCCAGTGTGGCCAGTTTGAGCCAGAGCGTACACACAGAAGAAGAGAGAGAGAGAGAGGGTGGGGTGTGGGGTGGGGTGGGGTGGGGCCGGAGGAGGGGGCGATTCCAAAAATCTCCGACCACAGAGGAGCGAGCGGGGGGAAGGCTGATCCGGGATCGAGCCGAGGATCTTAGATTCTGCTGCATCCACAAAAGGCGCCTATCAGAGCGAGGACGGCGCCCGGCGTTTCATCTCTCTGCAGATGAATCGTTCGGGATGCGGAGGAGCGCCGGGCGTGTCGACTCAAGAAGCTTCCTTGCCCCACAGCACCACCAGAGGAGGGGGGGGGGGGGGGGGGTTCACGGACACAGAGGGGAGACCTGCTGCCGAAGGGGGGGGCTTCTGAAGACAGGCAGTCTGTGAGCTGATAGAGGGGGCAGCGCTAATCGAGGACCCCGCAGGCCCTCGTGCCCATGCTCTGGGTCTGCTCCTCTCTATCCCCGCTCCTCTGCTCAGTCTTTTGCACTCGGAGCCTAAGCTCCTTTTTATTTCATGGTGTCACTTTTCAAAAGGCTCGTCTTTTGTCTTGCGAAAAGAAGCCGCTGCGACTTAGCCGTCCGTTTGTGGAGTCAGTGGACTTATTGTCGAATTGTGGAAATTGCCTCTTGTGCGGAGACACTGGCTAAATCTTCCCTGAAACAAATGGCACATAATGATATCGTCCGCTATTAGAATTGACTGTGCGTCGTTATTTGTTATTTGCACAATAAATGTTTTAATGTGTTACTTAGGCTGGAGGAGGGGGACGAAAAAAAAGCCCACCTCTCTATTTCTGCAAAAGGCCAGAAGAATAACTCCTCCGACGGCTGGGGCATGCCTTATATAGATACTATAAATGGTCACCCCCCCACCCCTTACACAATGCCTTTGTAATATATCATTTGGCTTCACAGTGCCCTAATATCTGGGTAAAGTTTCATAAGGGTGCCTTTTGGCGGCCTGAGCTAAGTGGTCTTAGCTGCCTGTGATAGGCCTGTGTGCTGAGCAGGTTCTGGAGATAGCGGCTCTCTGGTGGCATGGCTTCTCTCATAGGTCCCTCCCTGGCAGAAAGCAAAAGAAAGGGAATAAAGAGGGGCTGGGAGAGAAAGGGAAGGAGGCAGGAGGGAATTGACACAGAGCTTGGCGAGGCGCCAGAGCCGGCCTCCTCGCGTCTAATGTACGAATGGGGATTTATTTAAACAGTGAGAAGAGAGGACAGCTTCACAGTGCCAGATTAATTCCGCTTTTTATTCAGAAAATAAAAGAGACTTTGAATTATTAAGAGATAGCGGGATTAGAGGCCTCTCTTTCCAACCCCAATCTACGCTCCTTTTAATTTCCACTTTATTAGAATTCTTTTTGAAGTATTTTAATGTGGACAAAGGGAAGAAGAAGAGAGAGAAAGCAGAAAATATTAAATATCAGTTAAACTGCATTAAACATAAGCCCAAGCCTCCATTTTTTTTTTCTCTTTTCTCCACAGTCATATTGATCCTACTCTTCCACTTCTCAATTATCAACTTTTATTGCGGGTTCAGCCGAGTGCAGAGGCCGATTTTCGAAATGAAAACCGGCTCCAACATTCTATTCATCCTCGGGGCGGCGGAGGCTGCGGCGGGGTGTTTCGCTCCCGCAAACTCTCTCTTCACTCCACTTCCTTAAACCCCACTCAAAAATGTGTCAGCGCGGGCGATTGTGCAGTGCTCGGAGGGTCGAGGAGGCGGCGGCTCTCGCGCCTCTGCGGACCTCGGGTCAGCGCGGAGCACCGGGGGGGATCAACAGGAGGGGGACGGGCGCGGGTCAAACTGTCCCGCTGAAGTGATCTCCAGTGGACGGCTTCTGCCATCTTGAAAAAAAAAACAGAAAACAAAACAGGTCTGAACACCGTTCTCCTTCCACCGCTGTCAGCTCGGATACTATATTCCGAGCCACCTTCTGTTTACTTAATATGCACTTCATGCTATATTTGCGTCTTAGCTCTCCGTCGAGGGAGCAGCTCGCCCTCACATTGCTGGCGAGCCCGAGCGCAGCGGCATTGTGCCCCCTTTACAAATCTCGGCAGCCATAGGAATTTGATTGTGCCGGAGGATTCTCTCTGTCAGACAACCGGTCCATAATCTCTGGCAAGTCTTTGTGCAGGAGGATTACCACTGAAAGTGTTACCACATATTTACAACTACTCCACTAACTCTCAACAGGCTCTCCTGCATCCAGCCCAGCCACGGCTAAGCCACGGTTAACATAGGAAATCAAGCAGGAGATTTGGGACATCTCCTAAATCTAAGTGTGCGCTCTATATCTGTACAAATAATAAGGCGCCGGCTCTTTTTTTTTTTTCCCCCTTGTAGAGTTTAGCACAGATTTAACCTCGAGGATTACCTGTGTATGAAAAAAGAAAAGGAAAACAAATAAAGGATCACATCTGTTTATGTGTAAAGCACTTGACATTGTCTTCCCCGGGGATAGATCAGTTGCCCCACGGTAAACACGGAGCCATTCATGTGAAAATGATCACTCTGTAATTAACAATTCGGGTTTACACAAGAGTAAATTGGTAGAGGGGGTGCGGCCTTTTTTGGTTGTTGTTGTCGTTTAAACAAATTTCCTAACTCAATAAATTATGAATTTTTTAAAAAGTTACACGGTTCATAAAACGACACACTTAATGTCCAGTTTTCCCCCCGACAACAAAGCAAAGCGACCGTTTTGAGCAGTTCTCCCCTTTAGCATCTGTGTCTTATCGCTCCATCAGAGCCCAAGTGTTTCATTCAAAGTCTGACTAGATAGGCCTTGTGTCTGGCTGTTGTTATTGAAATAAACTGGGCCCGTGTTGCCACCCCGGCCTACCCCCCTCTTGCCCCTGTCTATTCTGAACAAGTGTATCTTCAGAAACACGCCAGCTTGCTATGGTAATGACCTGCATGCTTCCCACCCCCTCTGTGTGTGTGTGTGTGTGTGTGTGTGTGTGTGTGTGCCTTGCCTTGCCTTGGGGGTGAGGCTTCGCTTTTTTGGGAGAGTGGGGGGTTATAGGGAAAACCCAACAGAGCTTCTTGTGCCAAAACAAGGGTTGAATTGCCCCCACCCCCAAAAAAACATATCCAATCACTGTACATAAACAGCAAATTATATTATTGCATTTGTTTAGAAAAATTGGACATATTAGAATTAAAGTGGGACTTTGCCTTCATACAAATGTAGCTTTGCTCTATAAAATACACAAAATACATCAATATTATTACTGACGTCTCTCATCAGATACATTTTTTTACCGCCACCATTTCTCTCAAACGCACACACACACACACACACACACACACACACACACACACACACACACACACACACACACACACACACACACAGACACACACGCGCACACACACACACACACAAAACCAAACTATTATGTCAGCTAGACTCGTGGCATATGTGAGATCTTATTTTTCCGTCATTACAAAAATGCCGGGCACAAACTGACAAGCATAACCTAAGCACTAAATGGAAATCATCCAATATCTGATGCTAACAACAGCCAACAGTAGGGGGAAAAAGTGTCGCTCCTTTGACAAGAGCAATCCCTGGCAAATAATCCGCTGGAATGTCGACGGGATGGGTGTTAGGAGGAGGAAGAAGTACAAACTGCGGCTGGGCAGGAAATATTCCACACACCGTCTCTCCTGACTGCACTGAGCGGCTATAATTAAAATAGCAATGGATTCAACCCATCCCCCTGGACAGGAGCCTCTCTAAAAGCCAATTGTGGCCCTAGATAGCATTTAATAAAATAAAAGAAAGAATCGTGTGCAAAGAAAAATAAACAGAGAACAATGTCAAAACTCTGTGTTGGAAGAACAAGGATAAGGATAAGGATAAGGATCATCCATTTAAACAAACCTAATGCTTGACTGCTTGTTGCGGGCTACATTTCATACATAAAATATGTTCTGTCACTGATATTGCCCCTTATCTAAAGGCAGAGAGGCAGGCGAAATTTGCAGCCTGTGTGCGAGCAATGGGCTGTTTGTGGAGAGTGATAGAGGCCCAGAGCTGGAGATGCGCGGCAGATAGCATCTGTCTGTCTGTCAGGCGTGCAGGCGGGCTGGAGCGGTGGGGAAACACGGGGAGACAAGAGACGGAGGAGGGGGGCAGGAGACTGAGTGGATGTGGGGGGGTGGGGGACCAAAAGGCCCAGCCTCCGGAGCAAATAGGTGACTCCCAACACACCTCCTCCTCCCACATCATACAAACCCTGTCAAATGCCAAAATCACTTGTAGGTTATTCCCCGGTGGACCGCGACGACAAAGAGGGGAGAGTAAACAATGCGCAAGCTGCCAGCACTCCAGTGGGCGGTACGCGTGATGTGGGGAGCATAACAGCGGCGGGGACGGGTCGGTCGTGTTAAGTCGCAGAGGGTCGGAGGGTAAAAGACGTGAAACTGTGAGGCGGCGAGCGGTTGTACGGGGCCTTCTTCGCCGTGATCCAATCGGAGCATTTGCCTTTTATCTCGCTGACCCCGCTCATTGTGTAGCTGACCTTGGTGTTGGACGAGTGCTCCTGATGAATTAGCCTGGTGAACTGAGAGTAGGACAGCACAGCGAAAGTCAAGGCTGCAGGAGAAGCAGCCGCCTCGGGGGGGGGGCTGCGAGCGGGTCGACATTTCACGTAACAGAAGCGTGGCGGTCAAGTGACCTCCTAGTCCCTGAACGCAACACAAAGTGCAGCAGCGATCCTCTGTATAGGGACTTTACCACAAACTGTCATACAATATGCTTATTTTATACATGTCCTATATGAAGGTATGTGAGAGGGCACACATGCACAAGTATGGATGTGTGAGCATTCCGATTGCTGATCTTTTGCTTCCCGGCCTGTGTAAACTGGGCCGGATATTTAAACAGGATTATCTGTCGGAATAAGGTCTGAGATGCAAGAGGTTTCCATGCTGAAAAATTCCATTTGTCAGATCACTGGCTTTCATGAATACTTAAGAATGGAGATGGAGGAAGGGGGAGGGGGGGGGTTTCAAATCAGCTGCTGAGTATCCCAGACTAATTACACTTGTAGAACACAGTGAGGCATGTGAAAAATAAATATATGCACTCGATTTAAAGACAGAGGAGCCGCTTCTAAAGTCAAATATGGCTGACGTTCGGAGGGGTTGTGTAGCCGCTCGCGCTAACCACAGATGGGGAATGATGGAGCAGGAGGGATTACTGCGCCGGGCGATGTCGCGTCGCAGATGATTGACCCGCGGATGAGCCCGCTCCACTTCCTCCCGGCGTTTTTTGCCCCATAACTATTAGTTGAACTCGGCGGAGGAATGAGCCCGGTGGCGTATCGCAATTTGATTTGTGAATACGTGGAGTGGAAAAACTTGCCGGTTATCGCGCATGCAAACCCTTGTGCGAAATCTCTTTCGCCGAATATTGTACCTGTGCTGTCCAGTTAATTTGAGGCAGCGAGGGGGAAAGAAAACACGATTGTTTATCTGACAACACTGGCTGAACTGATCAATATGTACAGTATGAGTTCAGTCTTGTTCCTCCGAGATGACATTGTCTGCAAATGCTCTGTGCTGTTGTTCGCGTCCGTGAGCAAAACAGCCCTGCACATTAAAGCCACCATGACATCAGTGCACATTGATTAGACCTTGTAATGACATTCATACATTTTACACAACGCGAGTGAGGACGTTAAACTTCAAGAAGAGGGAAAAAAAATCCCTTCAAGACGATTAAGATCAGTAATGCAAACAACTTGCCTTAAAAATCAATGGTATACCTGAGCAATTATTTCTGTGATTAGTATTGATCAGCGGTGCGGCTGTGTTGAGTTTCATTTTATTGGTAGAACAGTGCTGAGATGTGACACAGAGCTGGAGGTGTGTGTGTGTGTGTGTGTGTGTGTGTCTACACAAGTGAAATTCAATCATAAAGCCTCTGTATTTAATGAGAATATTAAATCCACTCAGGTGAAGTTTGTTTTCTCCCCTGAACACCTTTACAAAAAGGTGACACTAAACAAATCTTGTCTCCCACGAGTTATGTGTATTATACTACAAATTTAGTTTTTACCAAATTGCAGGAAACGTCATGTCAGGTGAACATTTGAGTGAATGAAAGGGCCACATGTGAATCCTCGGAAGGAGTTCATGGAGCATGGCGGGCGTTTAAAACATGGGACGTTGACATTTGAGAGCATCCTTGAAATGGAAGCAGCAGAAGCTGCAGAACATATATATTTATAACTGGGCTAATATATTAAAATGATCAGCTTTTTAGCAAAAATATGAAGATTTCATCACAACGTTCACAAAAAACTACTACTGAAATAAAAATAATAGCTGGCCACTGTACATATCATTCAATTCAATTGTATTTGTATGGCGCCAATTCACAACATACACATCTCAAGGCACTTCACATGGTAAGATCGAGAGCTTACAACCTTATAGAGAGAAACACAATAGCTCCCACAATGAGCAAACTGGAAGAAACCGCCAGCAGAACCAGACTTGTGGTGAGTAACGGTTGGTTGTTCATCCACCCAAGTGTTTCAAGTGTTCAGTGTGAACATGATACGAGCAACGTTTCGCATCTCTGTTTTACCACGTAAAGAATAAAAACCCTGCACATATCTCGCTGGAATCACCAATGTCAATGCCATTGACAACAGTCTGAAATGAGTTCCAGGCTCAGGATGAATTTGAATTCATATCCATTGAAACATGTGAGGTCAGTAGTCCACACTATAAAGTTATCACAATATGTAATCCTCCGTTGCTACAAATGGATGTTGTATCGCGAGATTGAATACATTTATGTGGCAATGTGTGTCGCTGTTGTAAATTAGTTAGAAGTGAACATTCTTTACAAGGACACACACTGTTTTCCATTAAAACACGATATTTGAAAGTTATAGCCTCATGATTTAAGCTTTATATTTGTTATTGCTTTCCTCTCTTAGGGTACTCGTACTTCTTTGGTAGACAAAACACTCAAGCACACATGTTCCCTCCACCATCTTCCCCCTCTGAGGCCGAGATCAGTAAGACAAGTGAGTGATCTATAGTTCTCCCTGCGACAGATTGTCTGGAAGGTTGCAGAGATTAGTCACATCTGGGGCTTTTAAGAATGCTGCAAATTGTGGCCTTTCTTTAACTGGGCCGATAAGGCGTTAAATGAAGGGAGCTGCCTTATCAGCCCCGCTGCTACCCATAAATCACAATTGCCTGCTCCCCTCCTGTACCCCTGGTGGTTTCTATCTGCATCCTGGGGCTGGCAAGATCCCACCATCCCCGCTGCTACCACCACCACCATCATCACACAATAATCACACTATTTGCCTCCTAATTCACCCTCTACAGACAGTGCGTTAGAGGCATTCTTCCATTATGTTTCCCACTCGTCTGTTCTCTTCCAGTCTCTCTCTTCTGTGCGCTCTGCTCTGCCTCGCTCACTGTCTGTCTTTCCTTGTGTGTATTCACAAGTCTTCAAATGAGGGGAATCATTCTTCCTGCGAGTGCTATCAGACTTTAATCCACAGGAAAACACAGACACTTCACTCGCAATGCGAATGAATGGAATGCGGAAACAGCCTTTAATAGGATATTGTTCTCCCTTTGTCTCATTCAAACCAAAAGGAAAATAGAGTGGATAGTGTGAGCTTTAATGAGCTTGTGTAAGTGACTCGCATTCAATTATTTCTTTCTTTCTTCCCCAATAATTATATGGCACCGACAGTGATTTTTTGTTGTGCTTGCCTGACAGTTTAAATTGCCTGAGCTCGGGAGTGGGTGGAAACAGAAATATTAACAATCCAAACTGAGGAGCAATTCAAACACCAAGAAAATCTATTCACAATTTGGTTTCTGACGACAGACCGAAACCAAAGAGTATAACTGATGAACCGACCTTAACCCAGTTTGTTTCAACAAAAGAAAAATATTTCTGGCATTAACAATTTCTAACATTTTGAAAAAACATAATTATTCGCTTTCAATAGGAAAGGGACTACGCAGTTTATTACGTGCATTTTATTTGGAGCTGGAGCTGGAGCTGGAGCCGATCAGCTGATCGCCCGGTTTGTCATTTTTGTAATTTTTCTCGTGGGATCCGGTGGTAATGTTGCAAACCGCAACCAACTGAGCAACCGACAGGGGACACTTTATGGTGGTGCACCCCTGATTCCATTTCCGGTTTCCAACAGCACTGAACATTCAACGCGAATGCGACGTATTTCTGGACCGTTTTGTGCAACAACCGTATTTAACACGACATTGCAAACATGGCGACTCACACGGAGGTCGGGTCCACCTCATGTAACTATATTTAACTCATTCAGAGTTGACGAAAAAACATGGGTTCTTTGTTGCAGGTGATTATACATATATCAACACATACTTATGGACAATATGTTAAATTTCTGTGAATAGGTTCTTCTCAATATTACACACTGTAGCTTCTAAGAGACGCTCTAGGGACGGACGGTACAACTCAGGGGTTTTGGCTTGGTGGGTTGCAGTACCCGAGGCTGCGGTTTCCAGCCCCGAACAGGGCAGCCAAAAAAATCTACAACAAACAATCTTTTTCCAAAATCACTTACTGTCCCTTTAATTACGGAGACCTTTCCATGGCTTTCTGTGTTTGTGTGTGTGTGTGTGTGTGTGTGTGTGTGTGTGTGTGTGTGTGTGTGTGTGCCTTATCACTGTACCTGTGTGGCAGGTGATAGAGGTGAGAGCAGATGCAGCCTACATGACAGCAGCAGGGCTTGATGGAGCAGCTAAGCCTGAGGAGGAGTTAAAGACGTGGGCCTGGCCTGTGTTGTGTTGCTGGAGCCCTAACTGGAGACAGATTAAGGACTGTGCATTTATCTTTGCTTGTAAATGAGTGACTGGCCAGTGTTGTTACTGCCAGGCCAGGGTATTGGAACAAGAGGCTTAAGATGCTATCGCCGAATGCTGTGCCTGCAGGCACTCTGAAGATTATAAGGCATGCAAAAAGACAGAGGGAAAAGTGTTGACAAACAACCAGGGGTTATTAAACATTAATTATATGCTAAGCTAACTCTCTCCCTGACCCGTCAACACAAAGCTGATGAGACCTGCGGGGTTCAGCGTCCCTTTATCAAGGTCAGAAGTCATCCGTTCAGTTTTGATTGGCCCCGCTGCTTTGTGTGTTAAATAGACAATGAGTATCAGGGCCCTCTTCTCGTCTTCCTCTGTTTTCAACTGAGAAAGGTCCACAAACGAATTCATGACTTCAGGTATCGTGGATATCGTGGTATTGTGGGGCGTATATTTCTTCTAAAGTGTACCCTATGCAAAAGGAGATATGAAAGGAAGCACCTTTCCTAACCATTTAAAGAATTCAAACAGCTCTTATTATGGTTGTCGATGAAATACTTCTGGGTCATTTTCACTCAGTTAGGAAACTTCCTAAGCAAATTTGACAATTCAACAGCACCCCCGGTGTTGGTCTTTTCCTGCTAGGCGTCAAGACCGTAGACGGGAAGCGTCGTCACGCACAGAGACATCTTCTTTAAACTTAAGGCACTGCAGCATAAATTAGATTGAGACAGACTGCAACCGGCACTGCACATTAACTTCCACAGCCATCTCTCTCGCCCTCTGGGGTCTAGCCAAACGCACGGCACACTCGCTCCCCGCTCTCTCTCGCTCATACAACACCAGGCAGCGCAGGGCACATGAATTAAAAGACATTATTTTTTGATTTAAGTGTGTGTCAGAGAATAAAGTGCCCACTCGAGAGTCCGGACTGTTTGTGTGTGTGTGTGCTTTGTTCACACCGTCGGCACAGTATGACGGGAAATATTAGTGGTTTCAGGACCGTGACTTTATGATACCGTGGCATACCTTGAAACCGGAACCCCATCTCTCATCAGTCACCTGGATCTTTTTGATGCTATTTTGTTTTTCGGCTCACTTGACAGTGACTTGTTTCTTGCAATCCACTTTGCAAATGTTGAGCAACATTTAAGGTCTGAGATGCAGAGAGGTTTTACACTATATCTTCAGGTCCATTTATTAAACTTGAGTCGGTAAATGATGATGGTTCACTAACTGCGTGAATATCATCTATTGGGAAACATGCATGTATTGATTCTAGCAGTGTTTTTGGTGACAGTTTGCAACGGAGATGCCTTGTCCCCAAGGAACAGCACTATGGGCTTGTAGTGATTTTGCCTCGGTGGCCGACATCAGAACCTGCAGGTCACCGGGTCTTCTCATGCCCTCAAAGACTTTTGACCATACAGCTTGTCTGGTTGCATCTGACAATGCCAGTAAAGAAGGACGAAAAGAGGAATGGTGGTGACCACTGTGCTTTTATATTACTGCAGTGGTGGTAGCCTCATACATTTCTCTGTGTAATCGAGTCGGTATCAAAGTGAGCCTCAACCCTGTGGTCTGCAAAAAAGCATAAGGAGCGTACGAACATTGTTCATATCCATCCGATGAGTACATCACATCATTTTAGACCTGATTTCATTTGAATTGAATCAGTCTTAAAGAACAAGTCTGTAGTCTTTCAACCAAAACCTTATTTTTAAAAAAATGATTCCAATCATTTCTTAAAGTACAGAGCGAAACCCCTCCCATAGTTTTATATATAGGAAACTGCTTCTTATTGAGCAATTTTTTTTATATAATTGCAAGACTTGTGATCTTATGATTTAGCCTGACTTGTGAAACTTGTATTATAAAACATCATCATGCCAGTGGCAGCACCTAGACCATACTTACCCTGTACCCTCAGTCATCATGTAATGAAGGCGTTAAGACTTAAGTAAGCACTGGGATGAAAAGTAACGTGCAGTATAGTAGAATCTTAAATGTTCTTAGTATTGGTCTCACAGCTCGACGTGATGCCAGCATGAATGGGAAAATTATTGCTGGTGTAACAAATTATACGTGTTGCACTCTAAATCACAAATGAGACTCGTTGTATGTAATCAGACCTACGGCTCTTCTTTAATTTGAATACCTGTGACTCATGACTCACTTATGGGTTCGACAGCGGCTGTGGCACCCTGACACCTGCTCTGACAATCTCCCTTTGCCTGGCAGTTAAATACATTACTGTTGTTCATCTCCACATCCACTCTGAACCAAAGCCACCAGCAGCCTTTCAGAACACAGTGTGAACGGAGATTACCTCCTGAAATCTCCTGTATCCCTTCTAGACACCACCCAGCTTGCACAGACACTTACAAATTGGTATTTGGAAGACATGCTTCTGATGATAATTAGCTTTACTTCCAAGGATTACTCTGTCAGCAACAAAACAAGGGCTGCAGTGTGTACGACCTGAGGGCTGCAGATTGAAGGCGGGAATGCTACAACTTCAAACTTTGTACCAGTTGAGATAACATAAAGACAGGTTAGAGGAAATGGCTACTTAGGAAAGCTTTGTAATTTTAACTATTGTTAGCAGGACTTGAATGAGCATGGGACTTTGGGGCAACAGGATTTAAAGGATGCTCATATTCAGGTTAATAATTTTAATTTGTGTAATGACTTGATAACATGCTATTCAACATTTACATGCAGAAATCACATCAGTTTCCTCGGACTGGCAATTCCTGCAGCTCCTCTTTCCAGCCTCTGTGTGAAACGCTTGGTTTTAGCGCCTGTCTCTTTAAGGCCCCTCCCTCCCAATGAAGGCCAGTAATGCTCTGATTGGCCAGCTGGCCCACTCTGTTGTGATTGGTCAACTGCTTCCAGCGCATGTAGGAAGTGTCTGTCTCTGCTCTCGTTTTAACTATAGCCACTGTGTGCCTTATACACTTAGCATGGGCCAGACCACTGACAAGGCATTTCAGGCATTGCTGCCAGGCTTATTATAAGCAGCTTTTTTTTGTATAGTCTCTTACAAATATTGGTAGTCATGGGTTGTTGTTTTTTTAGCTTATTTCTGTTTAGTTGCACATCTGGGCTCGCTCCCTATCGGTCCTGTCTCTCTCCATTAAAACCGAATTGCCGAGTGTGTCCCATAATGCAGCTGCTGTCATTAAACTCCAGGATGACGAAGCATGCCTTACCCAGCCTACTCTACCTCCGATTGGTTAGTTCTCGTTGCCTCCCGTGGTTCGGTTGGTTAGTTTCTTCGGACATCCCTGGGAATAAAATATCACGCTCCACCCCCCACCCCCTAAACACAGGTGACACAAAGTATATAAAAAATAAAAAATAATAATTCAGGGGCTTAAACTTTGAAGAACTTTTATATACACAATAAAAAAAATATTCGCACCAGAGGAAAGAGAAATACTGAAAAAAACTAATATTTCTACTTTAAGATATTCTAATTTCTTTATTTTTTCAAAGTAAATGGGTGAATGCTGGTTTGATTAAGGTCTTTTTTAATTGAAATACATTGGAATTTGCAGAATACATTAATTTTCCCTATACTCTAAATCGAAATACCTATTTAATATTGCAAACTATTAATGACATGACCAAAAGTGAGGAATAGTTTGAGTAAGTTGTATCATCATCATAATCTTAATCATCATCATCATCATCATCATCATCAGTACCATTTTACATCTCACTGAAGAGGCAGTTCCAGCCAACACATTATAGAGATTAGTGTGATATGTGTTCAAAAATTAAGTATGTCCTTTGAATGATGTTATAAAAAGTAAAATGACCCTTAATAGGAAAAAGGTTCCCCACCGCTTCATGACACTGTAGCTGTTTATGGGAAATATTGCTGAGATTGTTTAATTTCAAGGAGTCACAATGCAATTACAACGGCAAATATCATTACTATTTGACAAAAATTCAATTGACAGAATGTCAAAGGCACGGCGTATCTCTCCAGCAGCAAATTTTCCGGGCGACGTGCTGGAGATGGAGAGGTGTCGCAGGTGGTAACAGAGAAGGGCGTCCGCAGCCTGTGTCAGTGTTTCGGCACTGAGCTTCTGCCATGACACCAGCTGACCTCGCACTGTAGGACTGTGAAAACACGTCTAGCGGAGATGAAAGAAGCAACAGATGTAAAAACCCAGGCTTGTGGGCATTCTGAGCAAGATTATGTTTGCCCTTCTCCCCGTGCCCTCCTCACCGCACTGTACTTCAAATAATCCTGCGGGAGGCGGTGGACGGTATGTCACTTGTTAACTTCACTACTCCTACTCCTTAAGAGAAGGTTACAAACCCTCAGCAATGGTCCAGCCTGGCTGTGAATAACTTGCTGACACGTGGAGAGTTTCATCACAGGACACAGGAGAGCAGGAGCACGCGGGATGTTAAAGGCTGTGTTTTGGGTTCGGCCCCTCAAGAGTCAAAGCGCAAGGATTTCTTTATGCGCTCACCGCTGTCGCACAGGGAGGAATCTGATGAAGAGGATGGAGACAAACCAGGTCCTGCAATGACTAGCTGCAGTAGACCGTAATGCAATGCAGCCAGGAGATACATTGTGTTTTTAGTAAGGGCCAAAGCTGTGAAAATAAGCATACCGCTTAGAAAAACTTTTAGTGTTTGACCGAATACCCTTATGAATATTTTCAGAACATTAGGTTAATTATTGTAATAAGTCGTCACTGAATATTCATAATTTCTCACCAGGCCAGGACCTACAGAATATTTATTTGACATGTTATCATGTTAACACCTGTGGTTTAAAAAGAATAAATAAATAACGTAAAATGGTCTTTACTGGATTCTATGAAGTGTGTTTTACAAAATTCCATCATTTGATAAGAATTACCGACTGAAGTCAATATAGGGAAGGTTTTTATCATTGAAAAAAAAAAACAACGACCACAACATAGCATTTAGCTTTTAACTTGTAAAGGTCAGAGGATGTTGCCCAGTGCTCTGCTCTCCTCAGACATGATCCTCAATTCATTTCTGCCTTTTGCTCAGACGATTTTTCCCTCACCCCTTTTCTTCTCAAAGCAACATGAAACAAACCAGAGAGCAAGCAATTTTATTGTTCAGTGGTATCTTTAATTGTGATGAAAAAGGATTATGCAGATTTCTGTAAGCCTCCCTGACAAGACATATTTCAAAGTGAATAGGCCATAGAACAGGAATATGTGTCAGTGGTGGAGGCTTAGTGGAACGTCTCCTCAATAATAGGGTAATCCCGGAGTCTAGGGATCCCTCATTTACCCTCTCAGGCAAGAGACGATGTGCACTGGTCTCCAATTATAGCCCATGGTCTCTTTAAAGACAAAGGGGAGGACTCAGACTGTGTGACTAAATGTCATAAAGATGTTGCCTTTATCTTTATTACTTCTTATATTACTTGCAGCCGGATAGAATATCATTACCATACAAAAAAAAGAAAAGAAAAAAACTTTATTAAAGCAACAAACAGAAAGGCTGGCCTAATGTGAAGTTTTACATGTCATTATGTTCATTAGGCAGATACTTTGTCTAAACTTGACTTACAAATGCATTCAGGGACAAAAGCTAACTGCTTTTTTAATTTAATGACCTTAGTCATAACTGTCTTTTTTTGTGTTGTATTGTTTTGTTTTTTCACATCAATGATTTTTGACTTGGACATTAGCAGTTCTTTCATCTAATTTCACCAGATTTGTCCAAATTAATCTACCAATTGAGGACCTGTCAATAGTTGGGTTTCCCACAAACAAGTGATCGAGTTTGAGTGTACACAGCAGGGGAGGACGGGAGGCTCGGTAGCTCACGTGTGGACCCTAAACTATCTTTTTCAGTTTAATAATCCAGGGCCCTGGCCAAAATGCTAATAATGCACTCTAAAATGACAGGGAGGTTTCTGTAGAAGTTGTACATTTTCTGCCCACTAATTTTGTATTTTGTCCAGTTAAGGGCACACAAAAAAAAAATTCTACCATTAGTTCTCAGTTCTTACAAGTGACGTAAGTGTCTTTGTTAGTTTCAGACCACAATTTTCCCATCCAATTTGCCCATATTCTTAGAATGAGTGGAAGGACACTCAGAAATATCTTACGCTGTTGACGCACAAAGAACTGCTCTGAACACAGTGGTTCAGTACTTAAGTGTTTTTTTTAAAGGGCACATTATAAAGAGGGTAATATATGCCTATTGGCAGATTGCATAATGCGGCAACTCTGCTTATTACACACACGCTGCTGCTTTAACTTTCACCAATTCTTCCTTTGTGTTTTCTCTTACCAGTTGACAATTCTCCATTATAATAGCAGTCCACCAAGGTGCAAGTGCACCAGGATTTTAAAGGGAAATGGAAGATGGCACTCATAGTATAGCCCTTTTTGGAACCATACGCCCGGCTCAGTAGTATTTTTTGCCCACCGTTAAACAAGTGAAAAGTGGATTTGGACACGCCCCTCAGTGCACTTGCGCCATGAGCTTTAGACCATGCACTTATATCGTTGAGATATAACCCATTCTGTTTTATTTCTCAAGGCGACGGCACTTGGAAACACGTCGATAGAGAGGCAAAGTCAAAGTACAACATGTGGGTTCTGTTCATTCAAAATCCCACTGATATTTCTTGTTCTAATACCACTGACTAAAACAGAACAACAAAAAAACATTTCTTAACAGTACGTCCTTTGGCCCACTTCATATGTTTAGTTAGGAATGGTAGTTATTTACAGATGCCAATAATGGCATCTCATTTTTGCTTTGGGGTCAAACAAGTGTTTAGATTGTTTTTAACAAATATCTACGTTAGTAACAAATATCAAAGATTCAAATCAAGTAGATTTGAGCTGTTAAGCCTTTGCTAGAAACGAACCTGAAATACAGGAAGAGGTTCAATAGGCGTGAAAGTGAGGGTTGACTTGTAAATGCAAAAGTGCTTCAGTCGTCCAACTTGGAACACGGTGCGAACAAAAGAGCGAAAAAAAGCTTTGTGATTTTTCAGTAAAGGATAAACAAAGGCGAAGACTAATTGCTGCTGGAGGTCAGCATTCCAAATGTATATTCAAAGCACTGGGTGTTGTCGTAAAATTTATAGCAGTCACAGTTATTTAACAGCCTGAATAGGCAATTTCGCAGTGAATCTGCAGAGAAAGGGGACATGAAAAGTTGTGAAGAATTGATGATGGGACTCTTTGAGAGCGACTGAGATAAAATTGACCATGAAATCTGGAGCTCGGAATTAAATTGGTTGGAAGAAGCGGGGAGAAAAAAAAAGGTGTGAGGTGCGAAAGACACAAACGTCTTTGTGAAAATGCCAGGGTTAATTTAGCACATTAGTTAAATGCATAATTAAATAGCAGAAGATCTGTTTGGACAAAGGGAACCCTAATAAGGAGAAATGTAGTAAATAGCCGAGATGGTAAAGTGATTTGTGTTCAGCTTGGCATTTCTCTCTCAGTGCCTCTGGGTGTGTGCAGCTCTTCCTCACTTCGTCAGGAGTTTGCAATTTCATGGGCCGTCTCCTTTAAAAAAACAAAAACAAAGAAACTCACATTTTATTGTATATTTACACTATATTTTGCAACAACATATAATGTATGAGTATGAAACAATAAATGAGGGATGTATTTGGTGGTGAGGTTGGCTGGGTAGCCCGAAAACCGGTGATTGCATGTTGTTGATGCAAAAATGAACGAGTGTATATTGTATAACAAGTGTCAACAGGTGTGGTACCAACCTGCAAAAAACCTTGTTCTTTTCAAAGTTCTGCTATTTTTTAAGATTTCCATTTTTCTTAATGTCTTTACTTGTCAATACCTGTTTTCATTAATACTGGTGGAGTCCATCTTTCAAAATCGCACATACCCATTCTTGAGGAATTTAAGAGAAAGAATACTTGACATGATGTGGCAGATAAGAGCGAGTGCATGTGCGCATTATATGTAATGATACATTGTTGGAGAACAGCGTTAACTTTCTTCTTTATTAAAACAACAATGATAGTAACAAATCCTCATGCTGTATACAGATACAAATCAGCACTTCTTTTACTATGCAGATTTATTTTGGTGCACCCATTGATCGATACACGCAATTTTGAATGGAATCAACTTGTATGAGTTGAAAGCACATTACATTGTCATCATTTCCGGTATCCAAAGAAATTGTGGTCATATGGAATGCAACTTAACCTTAAACCTCCAGGAAATATAACTGTTTATATAAACATGTTTCAGCCCCGATGCTCAAGTGACAAGAAAACCAAATGTAAAGGACATTGTATGTAGCCTGCACCCTTGGATCAAATCATCTGCCCTGCTAGTTTCCCAAAAATAAGACTCATATTGCATGAACGTGACGAGATTCAATTGGTTTGTGCCGTTATCAGCAGCAAACACTGGTTTTCACTAATGTCAGTGCAGCATTAAAACCACAGTAGAAACTTGATTGAGATGTTATATGTATAATATTGTTTTTTTTGCCAAGGTTAAATTCTGTTTTCTAAACACTGCCTTGTTGGAGTGTTCAGGGACTTTCAAAATACACATCCATCCAAAATACACATCCAAAAATCTATGGCACGCTTTGGAGAAGAAAAAAAAAATCACCCCTCATCGCAGTAGTTATTGAATCATTATATTGCATTTGGTATTGTATCAACAGCTTCACGTTGAGCTGTAATTTTTTTTTCTCAACATCCAGATTTGATGTTGCCTGACAAAGAATATTTCACAAAAATGCAATTCACTGCCACTGCCATGCACTGCTCTATTCATTAATGTGCGCTGGCATTAACACATGAAATTATTAATGAATCCTCTTTTTGTTGCTTAAGTGTCACTTTGAATGATCAAGGATATGCTAGCGTGACAATCACTGACTGTAAAGAAGTGTGAACACGATGAGCGACGGCGTCTTTTCAATTTCCGCAACAGCAAAGACCTTATTTACCTCGTAATGTTCCCATGCTTATAGATACAAAAGTGTAATGAATTCTATGACCAAGGTTGTGGGTTTAGTTTCAAAAGTGGTGGGACACAATGAAGTTAACATAGGGAACTAAAATATATTTTCGAATATATTATTAATGCGTTTAAACTCAAATTTATTTCGCTTGAAGGAGATAGATACGCCAGTCAGCCACAGCATAACAACCAGGTCTTCAGTCTCCATAAGACTGAGCAATAGGGCTGAACAATTTGGGGAAAATATCTAATAGCGATTTTTCTCACAGATATTGCGATTGCGCTGATTTGCGGTATAACACACACACACACACACACACACACACAGGTTTTAGTGACTCTATCTCTGTTAGCAGTCTGTGTCTTTAGAGAAAGAATAGTCGTCGTGTTTGTTACTTCACGGTGCCTACGTGAGCCATTTTCATACTGAGTACTGTTTTCTAGACGGGGCGTCACTATACTTTCATTAACTTTTTGGCTGTACACTCATCACGTAGCTGCCTGTGGCGCTTTTTCTTGCACTGATCCAGGTTGGTGGTGTTGCCTCTGGATGTAGCGACTGCTCCGCGACATGCTTCCGCCTTTTTTTGTTGCACGTCTGTCGTCTCTAACCCAAAATACTCCCATGTCACCGAAGTGCGGCTTTTCCGCGGAGGCCGCTCCACCATTGCAATGTTTTTCTTTGGTTTCACGCGTGTGTCGTTGAACGTGGGCGTATACGCAGTCGCCGTGGGCAACTTCTGATTGGTGAGCATGACTAGGACATGAGCAGCACGGCATTTCTGATTGGTGGGCATGACTGGCACGCCAGGAGGACGGCATGAATATGTAAAACCATTGACAGCAAAGTACAAACCCTGCAGTTGTAGATGCGCTGCATAACGTATTCTAAATTGCAGCTATTTGCAAATTGCAATTTCGATTCGAAAGCGATTAATCGTTCAGCCCTAACCTACAGAAACATAGCGGGTTAGGCTGTACTGTGTGGAGCCTGTGGTGCCAAAGTCAGGGCAAAAAGTGTGTGAAGAACTGCCTGCTGCTGCTGCTGCTGCTGCTTCCTTGGCTGATTGCTCTGAGCACAAGGTAATAACTGAAGACGACTCAGGTGAGGTTTTATCAACTCCTCTCTTCTCTCATCTGGACTGCAGTGGCCGGATGCTCAGAGAGAATAATGACTGGAGAGATTTTACTGAGAAAAGTTGACGTGTACAATGGAAGTGGTGGGGACACTGTTGTTATTGGCCATGTTGTAGTGCAATTAGACATCCCTGTGGTTTTTAATGAATTAGGATCTGTATTGACAAATCACAGACAGAAGAATTTACATACAGTACAACAGAGCTCACATTTAGCCAAAACACTTAACTTTACGGAAACATCCTCAACAATTGGAAAGTGACAACACTTATTGATCGAATGTGATTTTCCATTTTCTCTATAATTGAGTCGCTGACACTTGACCAGAACAACAGCCTCCCCCTGGTTATTTAATTGAAAGTTGGAGTGTGGGTATATCACTTACACAATACGGGCCCTATCTTTGCGGTCTAGTGGTAGGCCTATACTGTTCGCTATGTCAGCTGGTACTGACTCACATGATGCATATCTGCAAATGTAATTGTAATATTGCAGCACAGGAATATGGAGAGAAAAAATAAGACTCCTATATTGATCAACTTATGCAGTGCGAAAAAGAACTATCTTTTCTAAATGAAAAACACAGCTGAATCTTTTTATCTTATTGCAAATATCCCTCAGAAATCATCTGATTGGTCAGCCAAGGTTGTGTGTAGTGCAGCTGTTTGTGAGGTTTAACATTCACAAACACATATCCTTATTATAATAACATTGATTGTAGAAATGAGAAAAGAAAAAATACATGAGTCATGATGACTTGGTTGATTAAAAGTGCAGCTAAACTTCGCTTTGAGCTTTACCCAAAACAAGATTTCTCTTTTTTTTATCCAAACAAGCTGGGTGACCAGAACTTATAGCTGGACTGCGTCTGTATCGAATCATTCTACGTAATCATATTTATTACATGCTGGAGCTATGTGACTATGTCAGTGAATAATTGAAACTCCAGTCGGAGCAAGCCCCCCCTGCCCGGATGGGGCAGATTCAGAGAGGAGGGTGATATCAACCGAACTTATCCAAGATTGCCCGATTCCATTGTAGCGGGCGTTGGAGCGAAAATTGAAAATCAACCATCTCATTAATATGAGACGTCATCTTCATCAAAGTCGTGTCCGTGAAAGAGTCTCGCGTGGACCGTTGTGCAATCCATTGCCCCGGGAGCCCCTCTGTGCATCATGGCAATCGAGAACAAAGAAGGCCAAAACCTTATGCTATTAAAGTAGATTCACCAAAACCAATTGTCAAATATTAGCTTGGAAATGACACAGAGGAACTGACGAGGCAGATGGAGTTTCCCCCACACCATGAAATTTGTATACTTGGCTACTGAGAAAACAATTCTTGCTGGTACGTTGAGCAGCCTCCCTGTTTCCACAGAGAAAGTGACACTGGCAGAGTGAGAGAGTGTGAAGCCTCTTTAATTGCCTTCGGTCACCCACAACGTTGAACCGGAGCGCCACGCAGCTTAGCAAAGGAACCGGGCAGAGGGCCTGATAGATATTTTATCGCCCAAGTTAACGGTTAATGAATTCCCAAAGTGAAATCTGTCACTTCAAAAATAAAGAGGAAGGCAAATTAAAGGGAGATAGAGAGAGACAGGGGAAGAAAGGAACTGGAGAGGGTGACACAGTTTTAAAATGCCCTATCTTTTGGCCATCCCCGGTTTTTCAATGGAATAAAGAAAAATCAGCCTCTTTCTTCTCCTCTTTTCTTCCCCCCACTCCTTTTTTCTCTCCCTCCCATCCTCCTATCTCTCACTCCGCTTTTCTCTGAAAAAATTCTCATGAATGATTTATATGTGTCTTGTTATCAGCAATGATTTCTATAGACCCCAACGCATTCACCAAGACATTTGTGGCGTAATTGTTAATTTTAATGCCATAATGGCTTCAGATGGGAGCCCCGATTAGACATTTATTACACAATTAAATGAAACATACTCAAGGATCACAAAAGCCTTCCGTAATTATTTCAGGCCATTAATAAAATGGGCATTAAATTATATTGGACACAAAAGAGAAGTGAAATAGATTTCCATTAGAGCAATAGAGGCAGAGAGGGGTAATAGATCCTGCCTGAATTCACTATGAAATTAATTGTTGCCCAGCCTATTTCCACACAGTGGAATAAATGAATGAGAAAAGAGAGGGAGAGAAGAACGAGTTGGTGGCCGAGCGAGTGAGGGGAGGGGGGTTACATTAAGAACCTCTGATAAAAACCTTTTGTTTGACATGCTACAATGGCCCCTCAGTTCGAGGATGAGAGAGCGAGAGAGGGAGAGAGAGAGAGAGAGAGTCGGACCAATTTCAATCTTAGTCCACCCCTCCAGAGTTCTGAGTCGCGGTTATAGCCGCTTTTCAAGTTTTGTTTGCCTTTTGAATAAACAGCTATCACAGATCTACCTGTGAATGCACACGTCTAAATGTGATGCTTATTAGGAAGGAATGTGTGGGTCATAGTGTCAGTCAGAGACAACTACTGTTCGAAAAAAAAAAAAATCTGAATGAATTCATATGACAGGAAATCAATCTTTCCTTTGATTAATAAATGACCTGCCACATCAAAAGCAACTCTTTTACTCCATGACACCGAGTCCCTTTCCGGCTATGACATGATGGAGGTCAAGCTCGGTAGACTAATAAATAGCTGTGATTAAATCAAATTCTTTGTCCTTCGCGAAGAAAAAGGTCAGGGCTTTATTAAATTATAACATAACAGTCAGGGAAGAAACACACAAGTAGACCTTTCAAATGACTGAATTATGATGATGAAATGTTGGTATGTTGACTTGTACAAACTAATCTTTACTTCTTACTCTTCCGCCTATGCTAAATAGAAAACGGAAAATGGAGTACTGTATAAAAGTAGTAGTTTCACATGGATATAACTCTGAAAACCATATTTCACATTCTTGTGATGTAACCTCAAATCGAGAGAAGGAGATCACTTACAATGGAAATAATTAACAGAATGTATTTCCCCCCATCTCTGAACGGTAAGATTATGACATTTAAAACACATCAAAGCCCGACGTCGGGCAAAGACTTTCTGAAACCATTTCCAGTGGGATCTCTAAATTGAACCGTCTTTTGAACGAGCGGTCTCTTGAGATCTTCTGTAAAAGTGCAAAAGAAATGGAAACTGATATCTCACAAGGCAAGAACAGATCATTCAACAAAAATTAATTAATCACTCACTGATACAGATTTGAAGAATTGTATTTTTTTTCCTTCTCTCCGTCTGTCGGGCCTGGGTTCAAACGCTTCTACATTCTGTCACTGCCTCTTTTTCATTATGTTGCGTTTGCGTTGTCGCTGTTTTTGATCTTGCTAGAACTATACTGCCCCGGCTCAGAGTTCACGAGCAGCTGTTTGTCCACCAAAGCTTTCCCCCCGCGTCATATTTCAGGATGCAAGAATCTGTAAACAAAACCGAGAGAAAAAGGTACAAGAGGGGGTTGATTGATGTGTGTAATTCTGAGACATTCAGGAGTAGCACTATGGAATATTGATTTTCAGTCTCAGTCCTGAATTTATCACCTGACTCACGGGAGCTTTGCACCACATCTCGAAGTTCAGGTCCCAGACTCAGTGCAATGCACGGATAGTCCTACGGTGAGAGATAGAAACAGAGGGAGATTTGGTAAATTGAGGGATATTTACAATACTAACGCTGATTTAGGATATTTCTATGCTTCATATCTAGTGCTGGAATTACAGGTATTGATCTACCAGGCTATACTTTGGTCTGGCTATTACTTGACTTTTAGAATGCAGATGTTTATAGTTTCACAGTTGACCACCGCAATATTTCCCCAGTAAATGCCACATTTGTTTTACCTCTGGGTATCTACACTGTCATATAACCACCAAATCCAATTAATCTAAACGTTAAACTTCACAATGTGCTGTGCCGTATTTATAAAAAAAAGAGAGCTATTTTTCCAATAATTAAAAAGGACCAACAGTGCCCGAATGTTAATGCTGGGCACGCACTCACAACAGACAGCGCACGTCCACTGATGAGAAATGGCTTCGGGCGATAATGAGAGGTAATGAGTGAGTGTAAATGTGTCATTGGTGATATCATGAATACTTTTATTTAAAAAGTTGTAAAACAGCTGTCATTTAATTGGAAAATGCCCCCCACGCGTGCAAAATGTAGTATGTAATTGTGGATAACTTTAGTTGCGATTTGGCAGCACATGTCAGAGGTGAGTCTTGTACATCATCATCTTCCCATGGCCCTCGTGGTATAAGTATATACAAAATAACTGCCAGAGCTCAAGACAGACTGATGGATATTAATAATCATTTGCCCATCAGACTTCTCATTTAGGTCTTATATATCTTTGACCTTCCCTCTGTAGCGCACAGAGGAGGAATAAAACGATAGAGGTGTGTTTGTTGGCATGGTCATGACAGGAATCCTTCTCCTAAGGACGGTTGTTTCTTGCAAGCAAATTAAAGGTTGGTCGGGTTTCGAAAGACAGTGGAAGTCAATAATGGGATCAGCATCAATGGGGTGTTAGCAAGGATCCAGGGGAATACTTCAGGCAATCCAGTCCACCAGGTCCTCGTAGAAACTGGTAGTGTTGGCTTGGCTTGAGCTGGCAAAACCAGGTGGGACCCAGGGAGTTCAGCCAGGCAATTGCAAGAGCTCGACAGGTCAAAGACTGGGTGACCTTGGAGATATTTGGTGCTGATCTGTGCCTTCTGTATAATGCAGGCCTGCTGTAACAACGGGATTGCTGAGGGTCTCTGGTATTGCAGCAGCAACGACAACAACATCCGCAGCAGCAGCATAGACAAGACCTTTTTCCAAGTCTGACTGATGAAGGCAGCCGTGATCCCATGTTTACTTCTTTCTCCTCCTCTGGGAAGGGGGGGTTGGTACCCTAGGGAAAACCAATGGGGCTCATGGAGGAACTCAAAAGAAACATTTCGGAGTATTCACATCCTCAAGATGACCTCTCCGGGTGGGGGATTCTTGGACATCAGGAAGTGAAGGGTACCCTCAAGGTCCCCATTGAAATGGCGTTATCTGCCGTGAGGGGGAAAGCAGTGTGAGGTTACACCAGTGGAAGAGCCGAGATTTAACAGACTATACAGAGACTGAACTGAGACGTGAACTCTGGGCTTGTATTGCACACAATGTTCTGGACAAGACCTTGCAGTAATAAAAAGAAAGAAGCTGGCAGGGCAGGGGGGAAAAGCTACGGGCGCAGGGGAAAAAAGCTACGGGCTCACGGCAAAGTAGGCAGCCCTGGGGGAGACGATGAGGATGGCGTTATCTTTCAGTGAGGACGGCAGTGGAGACGAGGGACCGTGATGGTCGCCAGGCATAGGAAATTGTATGTTTGGACATTTGTCTCCATGGGATTCCATCACTACAACTGCTGGTGGGAGCAAAGTATGAAACGGACAATGAGATGATAGGTGAGGTTTGGAGGACATGCATTCCACATGAGAATCTGTTATGTATTGACTCAATTTGGCCAAGGGACGTGTGCTGTGCCCAGAGATCCTCTAGAGTTACCAAAGTGGTGGGGAAGCACATCAGTCCCAGGATTCTTTGATGCTGTAAGATTAAAGAAGAGGACAACCCAACTGGATCCCCCATGCTTTGCTAACTCTGAGTCTTTGCTATGTGGGTAAAGGCTCAGTTCCCAAATCCCAAATCCCAAAAGAGTGTTTTGGTCACTCCAGTTGGTGCTTCTGTTCTTCTAAGGCCTCTTGCTTAGTCAGCAGCTCTCTGTGGTGGATTTTGTATTGCAAGTTTAGGATAGGTAGGAAGGAATGAAGGAAGGGAGGAAGGGAGGAAGGAAGGCACAATGGTGGAGCCCTTTGTGCCTTGACAGACAGTGTTCAGATGCACTACCGGCAGTATGGGAGGACATTACGTCTGTTAAGCGCTGCTTTGGTTTAGCAGTGACAGGTTCATCACCACTGTCGTCAAACCATTTGTTGGATTCTTATCAGGCCCTGTCATTACAAAAGTTGTTGATTGGATAGGAATCTATCTAGGAATCGGGCATCTACATGCAGTGTGCCTAATTCCCATAGAAACTGTCAACTTATTGAGTTGTGATACAGCTGAAAGAGTTGTATCAAATGTTACGGGATATCACAAAACAATAATATCAGAAATAATGCTTGGTGCCCATATTCAACTATTAATTTTCCCAAACAATATAATTATAGTATGTGCTAACAGTAAATGTGTGCATGGAAATGGGCATGGTTTACATGCAAAGGCATTAAATTGTTTCTGTTACTGATATTATATTGTTATATGATCTGCATGCAGTCGATGTATAACCATTTTCTTTTGTTCAATTCATCATCCTAAATGTGTATTTTACGTTACTGTTTAGTAGGAGTTCAGATTCCCGTTCACACTTGTTCATTTACACCGTAAATCTTATCTCGCGAGTCACAGTCTCATGTGAAAGGCTGAAATCCCCCTGCAAGGGGAAGGCCAGCTCTAAATGAGTTTTTCCCCCCTCCTAATGAAGGTCAGGAGAGAGTCACATCTTTCCTTTTGTGATAATTTATCCCTATCTCCTGTTATCTCTGTTTTGCCCCTTTAATCCTAATTGTATTGTATAATTGTGTGATGTGGACCTCGTGGTCTTTGAAGTATTGCCCCTATCCTTTCACTATTACCTGGTGCCTTGAACCTTTGTTAATTTTTTCTCCCTGCTCTGCCCCGTGCCATGCAGTGTTGCAGCATAAAAGGGAGAATAGCTTAAGTTTAGTCATTTTAAATTGCATTCAAGTCCTTTTATTTTACTTTCTTACTGAGAAGTGATGTCCCCACATTGATATGATATATACATGTATATATATATATGTGTGTATTTTCTGTAATACATGCCCCATGTTTGGAATACAGCTCACATGCTGCTCATTGCCCTTTCATTGCTTCTCCCTGTCAGTGAATTGTACTTTTTAAGTGGATAATGTAAGAAGATCGCCAGTATTATGTGCTGAATATGCATTTTTGAATTCTTTTCATATCAGTAAAAGAAGGTATTTTTTGGATCTAATATCTCAAGTATTACTGTCAACAATCCAGGCATTATTATTAGACAATTTTTAAGAACAATATGGTAATATTGTCTAAACTAGGAATTCATACCTTAACCTTGAAGACTCATAATTTTCATATGTGCAGATATGAATGAGAAAAATATTTTCTGTGTACTTGACTAAAAGAAGAGTGTTTTATATACTATAGCTGGTAAATGGTTCTATTTTCTAATTGAATACATTCAGGTAGGGGAATATGTTCTGTAGCATGTGAGAGTTTGGTATCCTGATTAAATTGATAATTCATTTTGCCTTTTTTTTGCTTTATGAGTCTTTGTGTGTAGGTCACAATGTGCGACATACTACAGGTGAACGCTGTGTGCTGTGTGTGTTGGTGCGTGTACATTTTGACAACCATTAGTCCATTCAGAGTCAGTTACATGTGAAGGTGCTCAACGGCATTTCACAATTTTCAAGGAGGCTTCAGTCTAGATAGTCAAAACGAATATGTTGTGAATGGGTTCAGTCGAGCACGTCTTCCAAAAGGTGATGTCGCTGAGGTTGTTCTCACTTTGCTTCGTGTTTTTTCATTTGTTAGAAAAGTTGTCCACCATGTCAGTTGTCTCTAATGATTTCTCTTTTGCACCGAACTGTCACTAAACAGGGATGGAAACACAATAGAAAAAAAACAACAACAACAAAAACGGCATTGAAATGTCAAAGTTGAGCTTTTTGAGAGTTTCGTCGGGGAGGGAGGACGCGTGTGTTGCAGTGGGAGAAACCCTCTTACCGCTTCAGCACCGTGGACAGTTCCGGTGGGGGAGCTTACCTCGTGCTGGCTAATAGGCTCTGTGTGTGTCGGGCCGCTCCCCATTCACTTCTTTAAGGCGAGATGGATGGACACGTGTCCCAAGATAATCCTAGTTTCTGTGTGTGTGTGTGTGTGTGTGCGTGCGTGCGTGTGTGTGTGCGTGCGCGCGCGTGCGTGTGTGCGTGCGTGCGTGCGTGTGTGTGTGTGTGTGTGCGCGCCTGTGTGCGCGTGTGTGTGTGCGTGTGTGTTCGCCCCGCGAGCGCTCAACACCGCGTCTCTCTGCTCGTGTGAGATTTCGATCTAAATAACGCTTTGTAATTTCAAGTCCAAATAATCCCTCAGCAGTCGTTAGTGTTCGAATTGCTGACACTTCTTCTTAATCAAATGCAACACAATATGATCTGTGGCCCGTCCAGAGATGTGGAGGTTCTCATTTTTTTAACCCCCCCCCCCCCCCCATATTATGTATTTCTTTATGCTATTCATTTTTTTAAATATATTTTTGCTTATTTTGTGACAGTTGCTTCTTTGCACATTTCCAAATGCCCTGAAGTTTGGAGATGGATCAGTTGACCAGCAAAAGCTATTTTATTTAGACTGTTAACGGCATTTTTACCATGAGAAAATACACTGTGACAAATGCACCAACGATTATAATATTTTAGGGGGAGAAGAAGAAAAAAACCTGCCTATGGAAATAATAATAGTAATCATCATCATCATCTCACTCCTTGACAAATCAAAACCTATACTGCCATTTCTCATTATGCCGTCGAATCGTCTAGGGAACTTTTTGGGCGCGCGTTTACGAGACAATCAGTTATTTTATTTTTATTATTTTTTTGGAATCAGAGACATAACGGACAACTCCCTCGTGAGTATGGGAGGACACCCCCCCCCCCCCCCCCCCCCCAAAAAAAAAAAAAAAAAAATTATAATAATTTGTGCCGCTATCTAATTCATTCATCTCAAAAATGAAGACCATAAGCTGCTGTGGGCACGTGGCAGCCTTTAAACGACACATGTCAAATTGCACGCACACACACACACACACACACACACCACACACACACACACACTGCTGTGTGAAAGATAGCATGGCACAATTTACAAACAACAAAATATACAGTGCGAACATGCAGAAAATATATATATATATATATATATATATATATATTTATACTACCTCACGGCTGCAGATGAACACCAGAGTCTGGCGACTGGATGAGAGAAGATTGTTTTTTCTTTTCTTTTTGCAGGCATCCGATCGGCGCGTGTCTGAACGACAGTCTGCTGAACGACACACATCTGTGGGCTACGTTGTTGTCTGTAGGAGGATTTTCTCCCGAACAGTTTTTGAAACGATACTTTTTTCTTTCTTTTTTTTTAAAGAAGAACGGTATGACGGAAAATCTTTCTCTGTTACAAGCGGGCGAATGACGCATGCGTGTGCGAGGAGACGGTGGAGCCGGAGAGAGAGAGAGAGAGAGAGAGAGGGAGAGAGAGAGAGAGAGAGAGGGAGCGTGAGAAAGAGACGCAAGATGTATGTGCTGAAATATTGAATATCACAGGAAGGGGAGAGAAAGAAAATCCAGCCAAGTGCTGGACCACTAAGATGAGTTTGGCCCTTCATAAGATACTGTTGGTTTTCTCTCTACTTCCTATTGAGCAAATATCCTATAGTGTTTGTACTGGAAATATACACGTATATAATATAATTTAGAGCATTTTAATTTCATTTATCCTCTTTTGCCATGCTGATAAAAAAAATGCCAAATACCAGAGATTGGCTGTGATGTGGCGACATGTCAGACAAACTTTGAACTTGCACACACACACACACACACACACACACGCAGAAAGATGAGATGATAATTATAATAGAATGTACTCCACGACCTCCGTCGTGCCTGTGCGCGCGCCGATAGGCCAAAGTCGACCTTAAAATACATCTCCACTTAGCAGTGTCACCAACTGTGGACACGACTCAAGGGTTGTATCCACAACCACAGCAATATGACACACACGCGCGCGCACACACGATCAGCTGTCTGCGGTTTTGGGGTGTTTCTTTTAATAATCACAGCTGAAGGAGTCGTAAATCAGCCACATTAGCCCTGGGGGCTATTAGGGGCTGTGGTCCTCTGGTGACATTTGCATTTTAAAACGATCACTCCGCGCCTCCTTCAGAAAAAAAAAAAACAGTGTCACGATGATGGCGGCTAATGCAACAATTATAGACTCACAATGACGATGCTGCGGAACCTTTTACAACTGGATGGAATGTTTCCTCGGCGCACGGGCCCTAAATTTGCGCGCACTCGCGCGCGTGTGTGTGTGTGTGTGTGTGGATTGGTGTACTTGTATGTGCATGTGCGCGTTTGCTTGGAGGGGCCTGTATTTTACCGTAAAGGACAGAGAGAGGGTCGTTTTGAGGATATTTAAGAGTCACGTCTCTTGAAATTGAAGTAAGACATGTTTTGATCCTTGCAGTTGAACGCGCCGATGAGTCCTTGAGCAAGACAGTCCTCCAAATGAAAACACTATTCTTTGTCATCAGTATTTCCATGTATCTATTATTAACGCACCTTTTTTGAGTGTTGTTGTTGTTTTTGAACAAATAAATAATGAATAAACGGACACGGATGACTGCCCCTGCACAGCCCCCCTCTCCGCACGGCTGAAGTCAGGTTGTAAAGAGGTCGAAGGTGCGACGTTTGCTGCGATTCATTAGACGTTAAATTGAATTCGCGGGGATCCCGAGTATTACGCACACACACACACACACACACACACACACACACACACACACCTCTCTCTCCTCATGTTATGTTTTCTTCTTCTTCTTCTTCTTCTTCTTCTTCTTCTTCTTCTTCTACTATACCAGCCGCTCTTTGTTTATGTTGTAACGCAGCCCACACACACACACACACACACACACACACACACACACACACACACACACACACACACACACACACACATATCTTATTCTTTTCTGCAGGAGCTATTATAATCGCCGCTCTGCGCGCTGATTGGCCGCTCGGGTCGGCGAGTGAACGCCCTGCAGATTATGTCAGATTGCGTGCAGAAACCAAACCAGCCCAGCCTTTGAACTTCGCCGCTTTTGGCTCGTATTCACGCTCCTCCGCTCATTTCCAAGCAACCAGGTGCTCGACGACAAACCTCAGCGAGGGAGAGAGAGCGAGGGAGAGAGAGAGGAGAGAGAGAGAGAGAGAGATAGAGGGAGAGAGTGAGACAGAGGGGAAAAGAAACACTGAACACTTTTTTTTACGACTCCTGCAAAACCGACTGCGGAACATCGCTCTCACCTTTGTGGATTTTGTTACCGCGTGAGGCATCCTCGCATGTGTGATTGTTTCGCTCTTCTTCTTCTGCTCCTGGTGCCGTCTCGCTCGCGAGCGCGTCTGACACCGAGTTGCGACCGGACTTTAAAGCACGAACGAACGCGCCTCAGTGTTTTTAACTCGGGAGGAGGAGGCGAAGGAAGAAGTAAAAGAAAGAGCGAACCGGCCGCTGGATTTTTATTTTCATTTTATTTGACTTTTTTTTTCTCTCTCCCCCGTCGCCCGTGCCAGACTTAGAACATCCCAGCCGTGGCATGAGTGGTATCTGGCATCTGGACAGGTGAATAGTCCCCCCCCCCTCTTTCCTTCCTTCCTTTCCTTCCTTCCTTCCTTCCTTTTTTCCCGATAAGAACTTTCCCCCCCCCCCCCTCGCCGTTAACATTGGTGGATAAAGAAGCGCGCACCTTTCCAAACATGTCGAAGCCGGCCGATCACATCAAGAGACCCATGAACGCGTTCATGGTGTGGTCCCGGGGCCAGCGGCGGAAAATGGCTCAGGAGAACCCCAAAATGCACAACTCGGAGATCAGCAAGCGGCTGGGCGCCGAGTGGAAGCTGCTGTCGGAGTCGGAGAAGAGACCGTACATCGACGAGGCCAAGAGGCTGCGGGCGCAGCACATGAAGGAGCATCCCGACTACAAGTACCGGCCGCGGCGCAAGCCCAAGAACCTGCTGAAGAAGGACAGGTACGTGTTCCCGCTGCCCTACCTCGGCGACACCGACCACCTGAAGGGGCTGCCCATGTCCGCCGCGGACTCCCTGCTGGGCTCGTCGGAGAAGGCCCGCGCGTTCCTGCCGCCCACCTCCTCCCCGTACTCCTTCCTCGACCCGAGCCAGTTCAGCTCCAGCGCCATCCAGAAGATGACGGAGATGCCGCACGCGCTGAGCGCCGGCACGTTGCCGTACGCGTCCTCTTTGGGATACCAGAACGGCGCGTTCGGCACCCTGGGGTGCCCCAGCCAGCACACCCACACCCACCCGTCGCCCACGAACCCGGGCTACGTCGTGCCGTGCAACTGCTCGGCCTGGTCAGCGTCGAGTTTACAGCCCCCGGTGGCCTACATACTTTTTCCAGGTATGACCAAGACTGGGATAGACCCATACTCATCCGCACACGCCGCTGCCATGTAACCCCCCCCCCCCCCCAGACTCTGGTTCCCCTTTTTAATCCACTTGAATACTGACATGCATGTAAATATATTACGGACAGCGGCGTGTCCCATTTAAAAAAAAAGAGGCATGAACAATATCAACTTTGCCTTGGACTTGGCAAAAGAAAAAACAAAGAGAGAAAAAGACAAAAGAATAAAAAACTTTTCCAGAAATCCAACAAGTCCCCGTGCGGAGCAGAGACGCTGGGATCGGGAGTAGAGGACGGTGCCCCCCTCCCCCTGTCCCCCCCCGCTCCCGTGAACTGTAAGAAATGTAAATGTTATAACATTTATGGCAACCAGAAAAAAAGGAGGCCTTTAACTTTATTTATTGTGTACATTTCAATACTTGATAGGCTGATTTGTGTTGGTTATTGATAGGCGATACTCTTTTATTTTGAAAAATTGGCTCCGCACAATTAGCGTTCTCATTTCCTGTATAGGCCGAAGTATTCCACTTTTTTTGGGGGGGGCACTTGTAATCGTATGATGTTCTGGATGGCGTCAAAAATCAGGGCCAAAAGGCTGGATAATATACGGGTCATATTGTTTTATATTTATCTCCCAAAAGAAACATCCGGCACATAAAACTAGACCGTCTATTTAAGATGACAAAAGAAAAAAAATTCATTTTCATCCAAAATGTTCCTCTTTCTTTTTTGTTGCTCTTTTCCCCTGTGGTTCAGTGCTACGATATATAGTCACACCCGTCATTTTGTTTGCTTTGTTGTTTTTTTTTTGTTCTGTTTGAGGATAACTTCTATTTGAATTCCAGGAGTTCCATGTGTATTTTCTATCTTAAGATGGTAATTTAAAAAAAAAAAAGAAGCTGTCATGTTATGGAAAGGATAATGTATCTTAGAAGGGTTGATGCCTCCTGCTCTTTGTTCCGTTGCAGAGCAAAGACGTTTCGAATAAAGACAATCTGTCTTCAACGAGATCAATTTCCTGTATTTGTAGGTTACTCGGCTACTGGAGATGACAGATACAGTTAATGTGGTAGGGAGTGTGTGTGTGTGTGTGTGTGTGTGTGTGTGTGTGTAGGCCCACTTCAACTGATTTTTTAAACTGCCCATGATTTTTTTTTAAAACAAAACAAACAAACATAAACATAGGCTACAAAAATTGAATATTATGTATAGGATAAGAAGGGGGGGGGGGGGGAATCGGAAAATCGGAAATAATATTCACGGTATAGGTTAATTTGAAAAAAATATATACGAGATGTTATTTTTATTTACATTTCAAGAACTACACACCCAACTTGAGCCCACACACTAATCAATAGCATTGACAGGATTGAACAGTACTACTGTGCAACAATAATATTTATTTCCAAATCGATCGTGCCAAACTCCTGCTCCTCAGCAGGGCTCGGCTGCCTCCTCGGGTTTTTTTCCTTTTTTTGGCTGCTGCTCCTCCTTGTATTGTGAGAACACGTCCCACGCTAACAGTGCAGCGAAGCAGGTTTTTTTCAAAAATGAATTTAGTATTATCATTATGATGATGATGAGGATGATGATGATGATGATGATGATGATGACACTGGGCTGAACCGGTTGTGAATGTTTCGATGTTTTGACAGTTCGGCAGAGGCCTTCCCCCGGAGGGATTCCGCCCGCCTGACCCGTCTGACTCGTCTTAATCACTTCAAGGAGAAATCCTCCCGCTTAATTATAGGTTGCACAAAATGGAACCAAGTCGGGTGACGTGTTTTCTCTTTTCTCTTTCCTTCTTCTTCTTCTTCCCCTCCTCGCTGGCCCACCGCTGTGTACCGTGCGGTTGAAATATCGCTGCGTGTGTGCGTGTGTGTGTGCGTTTACTTTTCATAAAGACAAAAAAAAGAAGAGAAAAGGAAGGTGCTGCAGCCAAAACCACACTAAAGGCTTTTTTTTTTTCTTCTTCTTTTTTTTTCTTTTTATCCCCGAGTCATCCACCGCGCGCTCGTGTTCCAACCTGCGCGGACTTGCGAGGGATCGGTCCGACTCCCATTAAGACAAAGCAGCTCAGAGGAAGAGGAAGAGGAGGATGAGGAAGAGGAGGAGGAGGAGGAGGAGGAGGAGGAATAACCTGTTCACACGTTCACAGATCCAGCGTGGATTCACATCGGCGTCCTCTCCTCTCCTCTCCCTCGCGCCCCGGCGGGGCCTGCGGTGGCGGCCGTGCGCGTGCAGCAGCGTGCGTCACATTAGACGACTGTTGTATTAATTAGGCGGAAAAAAAAAGAAGAAGAAGAAGAAGAAAAAAAAAAAATCATTCCACATCCAAATTGTTTACTTATCTGCCGGGAACATATGCTGCATGGAGAAGTTGAGATGCGCGATTCTGCGCTGTTGCCCAAGGTGCAATTCAATCCTGGGGAGGCAGAGAGAGGGAGAGTGGGGCGGGGGGGGGGGGGGGGGGGGGGGGGGGGGGGGGGCGCACAGATTTTTTGTTATGACAGACTTAGCCCCTTATCTGGCGCTGTAAATTAGGGTGATACTTCATTGAACCGCACGTGAAGTTTTACATCACAACCCCCCCTGCAGCGTCCCAATTCAACTCTGACAATTATAATTACTTTCAGGAGGAGAGCTGCAGACAGTTGGATATTATTATTATTATTATTGTTATTATTATTATCATTATTTTAATCCATGATGGATAACCACACACACATATTAATATATAGACTCACACATATTAATATATAGACTGTGCTCCTTTCTGGTTTTTTATTTTTTTTATTTTACACGACTGCTTGTACTTCTTTTTTTTCTACATACAGTTCTTTTTTGCTTTAACTTTCGCCCGCCTCCTGTAATTATCCAACGAGTGACGGAAATCGACCGTAGCCATGGTTACAACCAACCGGGAATAAATAACCCCAAACGATAAACGGCTCGCGAGAGGTATAATGGTATAATGGGAGGGAAATTATGATTTGAAAATTACATCGGTGTGTCTGTGTGTGTGGTGGTGGGATGTTTTGGTTTTACCCCCCCTTGACGTTTTTATTGGAGCACAACAGAGAGAATTCAATCTGCCTTATCTCTCCAGGACTCCTTCATAGCGCCAGATCAGAGAACAGGGAGAGGATAATTGTTCTTTATTTTTATTTAATTTAACGCGACAGCCAAGCGCTTTCAGGTCATTTATATGCTTCATTTAGTGATAAAAGTCAATGAGGGAGGGAGGGAGAGGGAGGGGAGGGGAGGGGGGCTGCACCGAGCAGAGCGTGGCGCTTTTACTTTTTTCTCTACCACACTTATCTAAGAAAGAAAAAAGAAAAGGAGTGAATCAGATGAAACAGAAATCGCGGAGGAGGGGAGGAGACACTTTTAATTAAAGGCCATGGGTCATTTACATTATTGTCTTTTAGCGTTACCCTGAAATCATCTGCAGCAAATGGAGTTTGATAAGTGGCTGTTGAGAAAGAGGTTTCTGTATTTAGGCGCACTAATTTCATAAATCAAAAGGAAAAACAGAGTAATACCCTGAAGGAGAAAAAAAAAATCCAATCGATGATGGCGGTGACAGAATCGTCATTGTTTCTTTAACCTGATGATAATAAAAATAAGAAATAGAAGTCGATTATATGCCGTTTAGAGGCTCGCTTATCGGAGATGCATTCATTTCTGAGATGTGACACGGACGTATATAGAGAAATTGTGGTGTGGGGAAAAACTGATCTCGTTTCAGCATATTCAAATATTGTCTCCGAAAAAGACCAAAAATAATAATGATAATAATAAAAATTATAATAATAATAATAATAATAAAAATCATCACTGGCTAAATCCCGGTCTATCTAAAATTGAATCTGGGATACCATTTTTGACGGGAGGGGAGAGAGAGAGAGGAAAAAAGAGTCAAACCGTTACAGTTGTGCTGTTTGAAGACGGGGGGGGGGGGGGGGGGGGGGCGGGCTTGAATTTGGGGGTCCCTGAATTCTCATTTAAAAGAAATGAAATCGTGAAAGAGCTGATAAAGAAGAAGAAGAAGAAGAAAAGGGGGGGGGGGGGTTAAAGATGAGCTGAGAGAAAGAGAATCACGCCACGGTCGTTTAATGTGCGGCGCCAGACGGAAAAGTGATTTACACCAAGACTTTATTCCCCCCGACAGATGGAAAGACAGTGCATGTCTTTGTGTATTAGTTTTTTTAAGGCTATCACACACACACACACACACACACACGCACACACACACGCGTATCCGGCAGGTTGAGGTTCTGTGACTTCATCACTCTGCGAGATGTTTCTCAGACTCGTGCGTGTCTTCAATTCTCATATGCTAATAATTGTCATCTTTATGGCGCGTGTCGCAGCTTCCCTGCAGATGACTGGTGCTGATGCCGATATTGCGCGTATTCGCATCATCATTTGCTCATCACTATATCCATAGGCTGATGCCGAAAAATAATAATAATCAGAAGCTGTTTTACTTGAACACATCTTAAAAAATCATTCACTTTGATATTCAAAAGTAACACTTTGAGTTAAATGCCACCACTGCTTTTTTAAATGATAATAATGTATGTGAGTATTTATTAATTTATGCAGGCAGGCCTATATTTTGAGTCACAAACACTAAATACAATTTGAAGTTTTTACATTTTCAGGCGTCCTAGAGAGCCAGACCTTAAAGAGGGGAAGGACTTGACACTTTGATATTTATCGTGTTATGTTTTACTAAAAAAAAAGAGGACATTTACTTTTAATGTCGTCGTACTCCAAAGTCAGGTCCGCCTCCTGCTCAACAGTGAGCAGAAATATCTGATTCCAGCCCTTTTTTATAATCTTATGACACCTTCAAATTAAAATTTCACAAATGCGACCCTGTGTTGCATATTTCAGATATCAATAAATGATGTGCAACTACGAAGTGA